>NW_006204918.1:1366012-1384143 GCF_000334495.1 Tupaia belangeri chinensis
GAGACAGAGAGACAGAAAGCGAGAAATCATCTCCGGGGGGAGGTGGCCACGCCACAATCCCTTCTCCTCCATTCTCCTCTCAGGATCTTGGGCACGCACACACACGCGCCCGGCGTGAGTTTAAGCCACCGGGTCCGTGACTCGAACCGCGGTCAACTATGTGGGAGTCCAGCGACATAGCCATCAAGCCAACTGCTGATCCCTATCTCCAATAGATTTAACACAATACTTCTGTCCAGAGCCAAGTGTATTTCGTTTTCAGTTTCATAATGTGGAGATGTTCTTGTTTGGAAATTGGTAGACCTTTATGAAAAAATAATTTTTAAAAAGGCTTATGTATCTTTCACAAAATGAATTCCAGGATGATCAAGTTTGTGGCTATGCAAGTCATGCTGTGAGATGTTTTCTTTCTATAGGATTTTCGGTATGAAGTAACATATATAAATACTCCCAAATATTTTGACAGAAATGGAATAAATTATATTCTAATTTTAAGTGCCCCAGACTGAATGTTTGAACCTCAACCAAGTGGAATATCTTTGATTTTGAAGCTTTGAAGGCTGTTATACAAATCTGAAATGTTTTCATTCCCTTTGCTAATTAAGGAATAAGGATTTGAGCTCTTCATTAAGTGTTCTGGGCAAGGGAGGGACCTGGCCCATCCCTGGCACATCTGGCGTAATCTCTGCCTCTAAAAAGACCTGAGATAAGAGCAAATACTTTCAGGTACTCAGTGAGGTCACGTGCTAGGCAAGTTCTAGAATTTAAAACAGAGAGGGACTTCGAGATGAATTGATCCTCATTTTATGGACTGCAAAGAAGTTTTGTCTATATAAACAGAAACCTACTGGAACAACAGAGCCTAAGGCCACGTTGAGGGCTCTGTCCCCCACGCCCTGGCCCTGCGGGGACAGCAGGGTGTGAAGCGGGCTCACTGTGTACGGGTTACCCACTCTCTGGGGTCCAGTGAGGCCGAGCACCACCCACACGTGACACAGCACAGGGGTAGCACTCCCAGGCAGCGGAAGAGGCAGCAGGAGCCGAGGATTCATTGTGAGCCGTCCCCAGGACTTGGGAAAGCTACCCGGGGCTGACGAATGTCACTGTGCATGCCCTGCTGACAGCCGGAGAGGCTTCGAAGAGCAGCCGGCATGGGTCTTGTACCCCAAGAGTCACATGATATGTGGGGGTGAAGCAATGAAGGTCATCCTCTCCCAGGGGAAAGCTGGACGAGTCCTGAGCTGTCCCAGCCAGCTCTTGTCCATCCACGGCTCTGCATTACCAGCACGTTCTACGGTTGTGCCGGAGCGTTCCCAGTGAGAAAGCGGAGAGCCCGTCCCTCACTTGAGGAGACGCTGAGGCTGGCACTACAATAGGCCAGAGCTGGCCGGAGAACGGAAAACGAGTGTTCCCAGCACCCTCCCTCAGTGCGTGATGGAAAGGAGAAAAAGGAAAACTGAGCCAACTCTGTTTAACCCCAGTGTCCCGCCTGCCGGTGGCTGACACACGCAGTCAAGCAGAGTCGCTCCCCAAAAGAAAGAATAAATCATCTCATTAATTCCTCTTAACAAACCGCCAGGTCTGATCATTTCTTCCTTTCATACGGCCTTTGAGCTTGTTCACCCATGCAGCAAGTACTCACTCCATTCAGCAAGTACTCACTCCACGCAGCAAGTATTCACTCCACTCAGCAATTACTCACTCCACTCAGCAAGTACTCACTCCACACAGCAAGTACTCACTCATTCTGGGTATCAGGTCTTGTCTTAGACAAAGGGGTACAAAGATGCGCCCCTAGTTCCCGCTCCACTAGAAATTCCACACGCTAAGAGATTGTGCTCCCGAAGGTGCATGTGTGCTCCACCTCTGAGCTCCACCGCCACCAACTCTGAGGAGTTCATGTAACATTTTCAAGATCACAAAGCTTTAAAAATGGAAACGTTAGCCTTCTTAATCAAAGGCTTTCAAAATGCTTTTTAAGTCCCAGGGTTTTTTTCGTTACGATTTACAGCTTGCCAGGTGAGAAGGTGTCAGGCAGGTAGAATGAATTTGGATAGAGAACACAGAAGGGAGGAGAGCAGGAGCCACCGGGGAAAGGAGCAGAGGAGGACGGACACCTGTGAGCACTGCGCCCGGCAAGTACCCAGGAGACGGCTGTTGAAACGAGGCCCAGCACCTGATGAGAGAGATGTACCCAGAGAGCAGGCTGTGAATTTTAAGAGGCCGGGGAAAGATTCAGACACTATTTCTAGCAGTTCAAAAGGAATGAAAGAGAAATTTACTTTTTTCTTTTCTGCAGAATGTAGTAAACATAGTCTGTGCTCCTGTTTCAGTATCGCCCACACGCTCACAGCCATGCCAGAACCCAGAGGTTCCGAATCCCCCCTCTCCTTCTCCTTCCTCCTCCAGTGCCAGCTATCTGTGCAGACCTGCCCACAGCACAGAACAGAGGAACGAGAAGAGCCTAACTTCGAACCTCATGTGTCTTACTCTGAGCTTGGCATAGACAGGGTTTTATACTGAGGGTCTCCTGGGAGTGATTGCACATGCAGTGGAGAGGCCCATACTCTAGGATCCCTGTTCTCTCTGGCTTAAATGTGTGCTTAAAGTCTGTCGGTGGTGTTTGCCATTCTTAAGGGAGCCACCCTCTTTTAAAACTGAGACCTGTGAATTCGAGCTGCATACATAAACGCAGGAGTGTCATCTTTACATCTAAAAGAACTACAGAGAGAGGGTAGAATTATCCTGAGAGCAGTTTTCAATTCTCTCACCCATGAGTGCTAACCCCGTGGGCCGAGCATGTGTGGATGTGCATGTTACTGTGGAAAAGTAAGGGGAATGGGGGAACCAGCAGTTAGCGTAATGGCTATGTCGCTGGACTCCCACGTAGTCGACCGCGGTTTGTGTCCTGGACCCGGTGGCTTGAAACTCACGCCGGGTGCGTGTGCGTGCGTGCACAAGATCCCGAGAGGAGAATGGAGGAGAAGGGATTGCGGCGTGACCATCCCCCCTGGGGGGTGATTTCTCGCTTTCTGTCTCTATGTCTCTCTCTGTCTGTCTGGCGAGCGCACGCGCCGTACAGTGAAAATCTCTCCAAAAAAAAAAGAAAAGTAAGGGGAATGGGAAGGAGCACAGGGCCATGCCGACTGCGTCCACTGTCCCAGACCCCCGGAGCAGAGCGAAATACTGCTGCCCTTGAATAGTGGCCTTCAAATGAGTCTGTTGTTCCAAGGGAGTCAATGTATCTCAAATACTCCCTACACCCTGAGAAGTCACTAAGATTAAACTGTGAAAATCACAAGACCTTAAACTATCTTAGTCGGAAATGCAATGTTAGAGATTAGCTGGTTCAGTGGTGATTAAATTCTGGGGGGACAGGGTGAGCCTAATGTTTTCAATAATTTGGAAACTCTCTCCCCGAAAAAAAGTCCTTATAAACATTAACGCAGCTCTGCCTATCATTTTACAGAGTTGAGAAATTTCTTTAGTCCCTTGTTACCAGATTAAAAACTCCAGAGTTTGTGGAATCCTCAACTGCAGCAGGACCCCTTGCTTTGCAGAGCTCCTGTGCCTAGCCTAAGGCCATGGAGGTTCCAGGTGCTTGAACCAAAGGAAGACTTTGCCCACACCTTTTAGGGTTGCCATCCAGAATGTAACAGCTCAACCTCCTCCGAGGAGCTGAAAATGACCCATTGCAGTGAGCTACCAAATTTTTCTTCTAACTCACTATTATGCCTTAGGTAGCCCCATTAGTAACTTTCAGATGCATTTAAATTAGAAGAGCTTAGGGCCAGCAGGTAGCATGTTGATTAAGGTGCTGGACTCCCACATGGTTGACTGTGGTTCAAATCCCGGACCTGGAGGCTTGTTTTCTCACTTTCCCTCTGTCTCTCTCTGATGAGTGCATGTGCCCTGTAGCAAATTTTTTTAAAAGAATGATGATGATAAATAAAATTAAACAAATAATAAAATAAGTAAATTAGAAGAAAATTTTAATTAGGTTGTCTTATTTCTGTTTGATTAATTGCACTTTCTGATCTGTTGTTTACCTTGGATTTTTTTTTTAAATCATGTTTTTGCTTGTGATTTTAAAATGTGTTATTAGTATATCTCTTTAAGGGGTGGTAGAAAACATTTCAAGACCTCTCTCGATCATCGCCGGAATTATTTTCAGAGTATCAGATGTGCATGTTGCCCCACTAAATCACTTTAAGGTAAAATGAGATTCTGGAATAAATAGGCTTTTAAATATCTGAGGCGATATCGCTTCTCCTGAAATTCGTAGGATGGTAATCTAAAGTAGGTGCTGTCAGGTTTTCTGATGAGGTAGGCATGCTTATCTTAATACACAGATGTAAAGAATGACTTCCCTCGGACCAGTAGGCAGCTGAGGTTATAACATTGTGCGTCACTGCAGTGGTGGGGATGATTTCTATGCCAGGGTCTTCCAAAATTCATGGAAAATGTGCATTTGTAAAAACTTATTCATGGATTTCAAAATAAGTTCAACCAAAATTAAATCGTACTGACTTGTTACAACATGTCGGAACAGCGTTTCGTTTGAGGCACTAGGAAGGAGAAGGCATCAGTTTGAAAAGAGCCCTTATCAGAGAAACGTGAATTCTGCTCAAATTAAAGCAAGAACGAACATCGAGTTTCTGGTGAAGCTTGGGTGGAAGAATGAGGTTTTACAAAAATTAGGGGGGTGGGGCTGGCCACATAGGTGACTGCAGTTCAAATCCCAGCCCCAGTGGCTTGAAAAATACACCGGGCTCGTGTGTTTACATGCCAGGATCCTGATAGGCTGGGTAAGTGAGGGGAACTAGTGCGGTAGGATCCTACCCTGCTCTCTCTCCCTTCCTCTCTGTCTCTCTCAGGTGAGAAAACATGCCCTCTGGAAATTTATATATGGATATGTACCCCCCACCCTGAAATAAGCAGTTTATAAATTGATAACACATTTTAAGAAGGGTCTGAGGGAACCAGCAGTTAGCATAATGGCTATGTTGCTGGACTCCCACGTAGTCGACTGCGGTTCATGTCCCAGACCCGGTGGCTTAAAACTCACGCTGGGCGTGTGTGCATGCATGCCCAAGATCCTGAGAGGAGAATGGAGGAGAAGGGATTGCGGCATGACCATCCCCCCGGGGGGGGTGATTTCTCGTTTTCTGTCTCTATGTCTCTGTCTGTCTGGCGAGTGCACGCGCCCTATAGCGAAAACCTCTCAAAAAAAAAAAAAAAAAGAAGGGTCTGAAAGGGGCCAGCCAGTGGCATAGTGGGTAAAGTGGTTAGATCCCACATGGCCAATCGCATGTTCTGAGCCCAGGACCTGGTGGTTGGAGGGACACACCAGGCCCATGCGTGTGCATGCTCAAAATCCTGAAAGGAGGGAGGAATGGAGAAGATGGGATTGTGGCATGATCATTTCCCATAGGAAGTTTCTCTGTTTCTTTCTGTGTCTCTCTCCAGTGAGCACATGTGCCTTCTGGAAAAATTTTTGAAAAATAAAAAATAAAAAAGAACTAGAAGATGTGGAAGACACCCACAGTGGCAGACTGTCCGCATCGACTTCAAGGACAACGCAAATCTTGTCTGTGCTCTAATCGAAGCAGACCAAGGGTGAGCAACAGAACCAACAGTCAGCATCACAGACGTCTAACTGGCTCAGCTTACCCCATTCTG
Organism: Tupaia belangeri chinensis; assembly: GCF_000334495.1. Taxonomy (NCBI): domain Eukaryota; kingdom Metazoa; phylum Chordata; class Mammalia; order Scandentia; family Tupaiidae; genus Tupaia; species Tupaia belangeri. The sequence goes on from NW_006204918.1 coordinate 1,371,695, forward strand.
GCTGAAAAATTATAGCAGGGCAGACTTCCTGCTCAGTGGGTGCCAAAACTCTCACTTCCTGAGCAGCTGCAGACAAGAGCAAAGTTTTCTACGTAAATTTTAAACAAGGGGGAATCAAGATCCTGAAGCATTTCTCTGAAGAATTCTAACAGGAGATGATGCATAGACCAGTACTATCCTGAAGACAAGCCTAAACCAAGGAAGGACTACCAAGAAGGGGAAGTGGTCCCGCAAACGCAGGAGACCAGTCGGAAGTCTGCTGTTCCAACAGTCTTGGAATGAGTCTTTGGGATACTAAAGGCAGTTTGTTTGTTGATTTCCTGGAATACCAAAGAACAATACCATCTACTTATGAGAATGTAGAGAAAGTTAGCTAATGCTTTAGGAGAAAAAGAGTCAGGAAAGCTTCGGGGGAGTCCTTCTCCATGACAACGTTCCCGCCTGCTCTTCTTGTCAAACAGGTTTCAGTGGGAAACCCTCAGGCACCCACTGGACGGTCCTGATTTGGCTCCCTCTGGCTTTTTGTTAACGTTCCCACCTGGTCTTCTTGTCAAACGAGGACGATTGTACAGGTTTCAGTGGGAAACCCTCAGGCACCCACTGGACGGTCCTGATTTGGCTCCCTCTGGCTTTTTGTTTCCTACTCTTAAAAAATAAATCTTTAAAGGAAACACATTTTCTTCAGTGAATAGTGTAAAAAAAGACTGCATGACATGTCAAGTCGCCAGGACCCCCAGTTCCTTAGGAATGGACTCCGTGGTTAATATCATCACTTCACAAAGTCCTCTGGAACTTGAAGCTTATGTTAAGTTTACAGTTTTATTTTTATCCTTAAATTCCATTTTCCATAAACTATTTGAAATCCCCTCGTACTAACATGTAGTCCCCCCCCAATGTCTTTTTGTTATTTTAGCAACATCACTGAGCAGGCAAATGGTGGCCCAGTTCTGAGTTATGGACCTGTGATCTTCGATCCTCATTCCTTCTCCTCTGTTCTTCCCCCACCGCCCTTCAAAAACGTTCCAATCATTGATTTATTAGGCCATATTTTGTTTCTATTTTTATCTCCTCAATTAGACTTTTAGCTTGTTGGGGACTACTACTCTATCTTACTGGTGCTTGACACGTAGTAATACTCAGAAATAGCTCAGCACTTACGGGATCCGGGTCCCACATGTCTGACTCCAGTTCCATTCCCAGCAGCTTGTAAAACACTCTGCCCCCACAATCATGCATGTCCCCAATCCCGACAGGGTGGAGAAAAGGAGGACTGTGGTGTGACCATGTCCTGCTGGGGGGTGATTTTCTCTCTTCCTCTCTCCCTCTTCTCCCTCTCTGGCAAGTGTGCATGCTCTTGGCAATAAAACAAAAATAATTTTAAATTATATATATATATGTATGTAAGTATGTAAAATTAATAACTGATTACTGATGAAAGGAGTAAATTAATCAGTATTCTGCATACTACATGAACTAGGGCTTAACCCAACAATCACATAAAAGCTTTAACAAAAACTAAAAACCACCCAAATTTTTTATCATTTTTATTTTTTTAATTTAATTTTATTCATCATTATTATCATTCTTAATTTGATCAGAGATAGAGAGATAGAGGAAAAGTGAGAAAGAAAGCCACCAGGTCCAGGATTTGAATTGTTGTCAGCCATGTGGGAGCCAGCACCCCAACCACCATGCCACTTTCTGGCCACAATCATCCCTTTTTAAATATAGTTCATTTGTCATGGTCGATTCTGCTGTACCAGAAAAAAATAAATAAAATAAGGGGAGGAAGGAAGGAATTATTGCTCCCTCAGAATAAATTAGGAAGGTCATACACTTACAGACTCACTGATTGATTAGGATCATTGAGAAGGAATATCTAATAAATTTGACAGATATTAGACTTCCTTTCTATCCCCCTAAATGAAAGAGATTAATTTATTAACCAAAAATCCTATAAATGGAGCGTAAGGTAGAGTTTTCCTGAGCCTGCCATGTCTAGAGGGGCTTTGATGAACAGTTCAGGGAATGTCTTATGGATATAGCCAGCAGGTAGCTATTCAAGGGCAAAGCCGTCTCTCGGTGATCTTGGTATCTGCAATCCTAAGCATAAAGTCAGGCATATAATAGGTTTTGGTATATTTTTATATGTAAAACTTTGTTGCTATGAACCTAAATCCCATAGGATTTAGGTATATATATATATATATATATATATGTGTATATATATATACACACACACACACACATTTAGAAAGAAAGCTCATGGAAAAAATGGAATTAAAGTATGAGTTTATTTTGGTGCAAGAAATTTTTGAAATATGTCCATAATGTTTCCCATAATATGCATTTCCTATAAACTTTTTGAAGATCCTTTCAACTATTAATTTTTTTAATTGGTTTTAGCCAATGACAAGTGACCTTTTTTTTTTGGAGGGTTGCTAAGATCCTACCATCAAAATTTATCCATTCTATCTCAGAATCTGAGACCTCATTGCTATAGATGTATTCTCTTAAGTTTTGCTTCTCACACTTGGAGTTTTTGATAATAATGAGTTAAATAGCATTCGGAAGAATATCTTAAAACACATAACTTGGTTTTGTGTCTTATTAATACTCAAAAGGGGAGATAAATTCTGCCTCCTTTTCCAAACACATTTGACCTAGAAACTTTTGAAGAAGCATATTCTTCTGACTAGTGTTGCACAGAGCACCCATTACTAATGGACGCAGCCATGACTTCACACTAATGTGTTACTGTTTTCTCGCCGGAGGTTTTGATGGTCTGGTGCATGGAGAACCCCCAGAGGTGGTACTTGTAATAGGAAAAGAGAGAGATCCAGATGTGAAAACCATCAATTTGCAAAAGACAATTCATTTGCACAAAGTCCCTTCTCATCTTTCCTTTCTTGAAAAAGAGCAATGGACATCTACACATGTACTTTTTCTGCATCTGCTGCTAATAATGATAACAGTAACTATTAATAGTCACTGATCCTCAGCATAAACCAGGGTAGCTTACATTGGAGAGCAAAGGTTTTTCTCCCTTTTTAGGAGGGGGGAGGGGCAACTCCCATTCAGAACCTCAGGGCTTCTCCTCTGTGTGAGTCCCACTCTGGACGCACAGGAAGATCCGCCCTGGCCATGTTGCCCTGTGGGGAATGCAACACGAGACCCCAGTGTGACGATCACCATAAATAATAATCCTCCAGCTACTTACCCAGAAACCTGGATCTCACGCCAGATTAAAATAAGCATGAATATTGGAAACTTTCAGGATTGTATAATGTTACAGTTACAGTGCAGCCATTATATATACGGTATCAGATTTCATTTTCATACATTCTTACCATCTGATCACACGAGGTGTGTTTGGGGATTGATTAACAGACGAAGAGACCAAGAGTCAAAACTATCAAGTGATTGTGCCAGGGTCACACTGATCTTGGTGATGTGGGATGTATTATTTTTTATTGCAAGAAGGTGTGTGTGCTCTCCAGAGAAAGAGAGACAGACACAATAATAGAGAGAAAGGGAGAAAGCACCCTCCCCCGATGGTCGTGGCCACACCACAGTCTGCTCCATCTCTCCATCCTGCTGGGATCTGGGGCACGTGTGCATCCATGCTCTGCAAGCTTCTCAGCTGCAGGGCTGGGTTTGAACTGCGGCCAGCCATGTGAGATCAGGCTCTCTTAACCACTGCACCACCGGGCCAGCCCTGGGAACTATTTCTAACCTAAGACACTCTCTTGTTATTACCCTGTTAATGAATGCACACTAATGTGCTAGTTTTCTTGCCATCAGTTTTGGGGGTCTACTCTCTGTAGCCTCTCAACAGCAGAGATTTTATTAACTTTGTTCGCTGATGTATCCTCATGCCTGGAAGATGCTTGGTCCTCTGTAGGCGCTCAATAAACATTTGTTTAAAAATTACTGTACTGCTATCGAGAGTGATGTAGTTAATATTCTGAGGAACTAAATTTCAGTTAGGAAGTCACTAACAGAAACATCTTATGGGGTAGACTTAATTCAACCATGCATTCTTTCACAGCTTTCCGAGAACATGCTAGGGCACTATTTAGAACCTTAAGCTGTGCACAGCAGAACCCAGTTCAATGTGGTATATGCGGCTTGTGTGTAAACACTATTCATTGAAAATGGAGTGAAGGAAAAGCATTCGTAGTTACATACTAAATGAAGAACAGTGTTCTCTACCACAGAGTAAAGGTTCATTCTTTGCATCATGATCAGTATCACAGTTTCCTGAGAACGTAATAAAACTTAGATCCGTTTGGCTGATTATATTAGAATAAAATTTACATGAACATAATTTACATATAAACAGAAAGTAGAGAGGATTTGACCTTAGGTAACAAACTTATTTACTGTATAATTCCATTAAATTTACTAATTCCCACAGTGAATTGAACTGTATTAAAATACATCGCCCTTGGGACCAGCAGTTGGCGTAATGGCTATGTCGCTGGATTCCCATGTAGTCAACCGCAGTTCGCGTCCCGGACCCGGTGGCTTAAAACTCACTCCGGGCGTGTGTGCGTGCATGCCCAAGATCCCGAGAGGAGAATGGAGGAGAAGGGATTGCAGCGTGGCCATCTCCCCCGGAAGGGTGATTTCTCACTTTCTGTCTCCCATTCTCTCTCTTTCTGGTGAGCGCACATGCCTCTCCAAAACCTCTCCAAAAAATAAATAAATATATATATATATACACACACATATATATATATATATCCCCAGTTTACTCAATCTATGGAATGTAGAGTTTGAAACCGTATCTCTGGACATAGAAAAATTAAACCAATTTTAAACATACATACATATGAAATATAGATCAATATGTATACACACACATAGATGCATACTATGATCTTAGTTCTATGCAGCTTTAAGACTTACAGCAGCTGGAGGGCAGGTGACTAATCCCCTCAGATGCTGGCTACAGTGGCTGGGGGCTTAATGCTAAACTAGGGAGCAAGTTCGGCTAGTAGAAAATATAAATGGAGGTCATAATCAGATGGAAGGGACTCCTCGTGCTGCTAATAGTAGATTTTCAAACTGAAATACCAAAAAATAAGTGTCCTCAAGCAACTACTTTCAATAAAACAGCAACTTTGAGAAAAAATTTTTGGCTTTAATTCATATATAATCCATATATAAACATTACATTTGCCATTAAATTGATGATTTTGCTTCTTTTTTATTGTATCATCGACTTAAGCTTGGAGACTTACATGCATTTTTAATGACCACTTTGGCCTTGAACTGCAGGGGGATATATGATCAATTTAGAAAGACAGTGCCACTACTGTTCCTTTAAGATAGTAAAAATCATGGATAGGAGGGGATTTTCTCTGGAAAAACGTGCTAAAATGATCACATTCTGATTCTTTTTGAGCAGGATCTGTCTTTGCACACCAGATTGTAAAAGGCTACCGAGTGTTAACCAGAAATCAACTTTAAGAGACTTTAAAAACTTAAAAACCCACCCATCTTTCCTCTTCTATGCCCTGCAACTATCTTCTGCTTTCATTATATTTACACTTTTAAACAATTTTCCAAACTTTACTTCTAGACTTAGAGTTTCTCTCTTACCACATCTAAGACTTTCTGTTCTTTGCTTCTGCTCTGCTGGAAAATGTTTTAAGTAAAAATTTCCATTGAGAAACATGCCAACTTCCTGGAGCTGAAAGGGGTCAAGATTTAGGTCTTAATGCAGAGGAGACTTTGCCACTCAACAATCTGGAAAGGAGGGTGCCAGAAGAAGATCGTTCATAGTGAAGACCTTTGGCTGAGTTAGACAGTGAGCTGCTTAGCACTATAGTTATGGCTTGATTAAAATAGAAATTATCTATTGCTCGGAACTGCAAACTGGAATGGCTTCTAAGCACTAATATTCTAATTGGGGGGAAAAAATGAATCAGAAAAAGGGCAAGTTGGTTGTCTGTCTCCATAAACGCGTGAAAGTCTAAGTCTCAAAGATAAGGGACATTCCCTGAGGTGCTAAACCAAAATCAGCTTACAGTAACGAAGGCAGGCACTGTCCGGTGAGATCTGCTCAGAGTACAGGCTCCTGCAGACAAACCATGATTGCAGGAGGGAGGCAAGGGGCAGAGACAGAGATGCTACATCATGGACAGCTTTAAGTTGGCTGTTTTCATCTGCTGGAGAAGAAGTAAAATACAAAACATGAGGAGGTCAGAATTAAAAGTCCTGCCATTTTAAAATACACTACTGTCATACAAACTTCCAGGAAAATTTTGGATGAAGAAAAACTGATTTATTCAGAGAAAAGTAAAATATTGAGATGTTGGGGGACCAGCAGTTGGTGTAATGGCTATGTTGCTGGACTCCCACGTAATTGACCGCAGTTTGAGTCCTGGACCCGGTGGTTTAAACTCATGCTGGGCGTGTGTGCATGCATCCCCAAGATCCTGAGAGGAGAATGGAGGAGAAGGGATTGCAGCGTGGCCATGCCCCCTGGGCGGTGATTTCTCACTTTTTGTCTCTCTGTCTCTCTCTGTCTTTCTGGTGAGCATGTGTGCCCTATAGCAAAAAAAAAAAAAAAAAAAAAACTCTGACAAAATGTATATATAGAGAGAGATGTTGGATATGTTTCTTGTCCTGATTTGATCATTACACATTGTATACATGTATCAAAAACACATACTGTATCTCCTAATATGTAAGACTATGTCAATTAGAACTATGATAGGAAGAATGACTAATAGAGGGACCAGCAGTTAGCATAATGACTATGTCACTGGACTCCTAGTCAACCGCGGTTCGAGTCCCGGACCTGGTGGCTTAAAACTCATGCCAGGCACGTGTGCGTGCATGCCCAAGATCCCAAGAGGAGAATGGAGGAATCAGAATTCCTTTAATTTACCTCAAGCTCACTATAGTTCTAAAAACAATGCATATCAATGGTATGTTTACCCTTTCTCAGCCTGCTGTAGGATTAGCTAGCTAGAGGAGGAAAGGAATTGCCACGTCACCCCTGGGGGGTGATTTCTCGCTTTCTGTCTCTCTGTCTCTCTCTGTCTGTCTGGCGAGCACACGTGCCCTATAGCAAAAACCTCTCAAAAAAAAAAAAGAATGACTAATAGAGAAGGAACTCAAAGCATTAATAGATCTCAACTAAGGCACTACAGAGCAAGCAAAAATAAATGGCAGGTAACAAACACTTGCTAGAAAATGATTGTTACAGAGCAGATATAAGTTACAATCAAATCTTTCACAAATTAAAAATAAACAATTGACTTTGAAGAAAGAGCTTGAAGCGGAGGCCAGAAGGTGGCACAGTGGTAAAATGTAATGCTCTTCATGCCTGACCACAGGGGAGAGTTCCAGGTTTGCATCCAAATAACTTTCTTTCTTTCTTTCTTTCTTTCTTTCTTTCTTTCTTTCTTTCTTTCTTTCTTTCTTTTTTTTAGAGAGATTCTTGCTATAGGGTGTGTGTGCTTGCCTGAAAGACAGAGATGGAGAGACAGAAAGCAAGAATTCACCCCCAGGGGAGATGGCCAAGCTACCTTCCCTTCTCTTTCGTTCTTCCCTTGAGATTTTGGGCATGCACACTCAGGCACCTGGCATGAGTTTTAAGCTGCTGGGTCTGGGACTTGAGCCGCGGTGACATGTAACTATCACACCGTCTGCTGGTCGCACATCCAGATAACTTTCTGAGTATGCCAGGTACATGCATGCCCTTGATCTAGACATAGTTCCAGCTGGGTGTGGATTGTGGCATTAGAACCCCACTGGAGACGTTCTCTCTCTTAGTCTCTCTTGTTTGCTCTCTATCTCTCTTGCTCATGAAGAAATAAATTATACTTTTTTGTTTTGGTGGGGTTTTTTTGTTTTCTTTTCTTTTTTTTTTTTTTGGAGAGGTTTTCGCTATAGAGTGCGTGCGCTCGCCAGAGAGACAAAGAGAGAAAGACAGAGAGAGACAGACAGAGAGACAGAAAGTGAGAAATCACCCACCCCCTGGGGGGGATGGCCACGCCGCAATCCCTTCTCCTCTGTTCTCCTCTTGGGATCTTGGGCACGCACGCACACGTGCCCAGCGTGAGTTTTAAGCCACCGGGTCCGGGATGCAAACCGCGGTTGACTACATGGGAGTCTAGCAACATAGCCATTATGCTAACTGCTGGTCCCTGTTTTGTTTTGTTTTTGTCATAGGGGACTTGCGTTCACCAGAAAGAGACATAAATCAGGAAAGTGAGAGATCACCCCCCTCCCCATGGGGATTGACCATGTCACAATCCCTTCTCCTCCATTCCCCTCTTTGGGCATGCATGCACACTTGTAGAAACTCTGCAGATGTCTAGGGCAGTGCAGGGCATCACAAGGTGAGGGCAAGAGCATGTGTCAGCTCAGATCTCTCTTCTTCTTTTCTTCTTTTTTAAATTTTATTTATTTATTTTAATTTTACCAGAGAGGGACAGAGTGAGGGAGATAGAGAAACTGAGAAAGCAAGTTGCCAGGTCCAGGACTTGAACCGTGGTCAGCCATGTGGGAGTCCAGCATCCCTAGCCACCATCCACATGCCGGTCCCATCTCCCTCTTCTTATAAAGCCACCAGTGTTTAGTCAAGGGGGCTCCAAGCTGGTGGCTTTATCTAATTACCTCCCAAATGCTGCATGTTTAATATCACAAACTGAATTGTTTCTATCATCTTAATATAGTCACAATAGCAAACTAATTTCAACACAAGAACTTCAGGGGCACACGTTAAAACCATAGCAGTATTTATTTGCTAAATATATGACATTTTAGACTAAAGTGGGAAAGATGTACCAATTAGTAAACATTGTTGAGATTCATGAGAGCCATCTAGGAAAACAGAATGTTAGATATACTTTTTACTACTAACTTAAAATGACTTCTAAATTAATTAAAGATCTAAATAGCTTTTAAAATCTAGAAAAACTTTAGGGAAAATAATAATAAGAAAATGTTTTCATAATCTCAAAATTAAAGGCATGTTAAGTATGGCCCTTCTTCCCTCAATTAGGACAAAAGGCATCCAGGCACCTCCACCTCTGACTGCTGGCCCTCTGGGTTCTGCTTCACAGCTGTAAAGCTGTGCCCCAGCCAGAGTCTCCCCAGTACCAGACCCCAGTGCTAGCCAGGTAGGTGAGTGTCCCTGTCCTTCTTGTTATTCTTTGTCCCTTTTAACTTTTTTCTTTTTTCCTTTTTTTTTTAAAATAGTTTTCTTCCCTGTATTTGACTTTCTTTGCTAACTTGTCTCCTCTTCTGTCAACCAGGACAGAAGGCATCCCGGCAACTCCACCTCTGACTGTGCTGGTGCACCATGTGGTTTTCTATTTTTAACCCAATTTCAATATCTACCATGTGATATCTGGTTATTTTCTCCTCTTTTTATTCTAGTTCTTTCCTTCCTTTTTCTTTGCTTTTTCTACTTCCTCCTTTCTTTGTCTTTTTACTTACTTTCCTGTTTTACTGCTCAGAGCTTACCTACTGCCTGGAGAAGACTAGATGCACAGAAGCTAAACATCTGAACGTTGTGAGTTTTAGAAAATTCTTTGCACTTCACTGTAATTAGAGCAAAAAGAGTGAAACTCCCCTTCAAAAATCCAATCACAAAACTTACGCAGTGATTCCCACACTGAAGGACACAGTAGAAGGGAGAAAAGAGCACCAAACTATTTCACGATAAGGGAAATACACGAGTTCACAATCACAGAATCCTTCACAAACAAGTTAGCCAAGAGTGAACAAATTACCAAATGACTAAAAATCGGAGAAGACCCTCAAGAGTGAGAGAATCAAGTAATACATCTCCAGCAAGGGATCACCGAAACTCATCTCCAAATAGAGAAAATTTCGAAGATATTACCGAAATGTCAGAAAAAGAACTTAAAATATTCATGGTAACAAAACTATGAGATGCAAGAGAGAAAAAGATTAGAAAGTCCTTCCACAATATGAAAAAAATAATTGGACACCATAAAAAAGAATCAAACAGAACTGTTAGATATGAAGAAATCAAACCTCCCTCGAAAGTATTAAAAGTAGGCTAGACCATACAGAAAATTGAATTTACAGAGTAGAAGACAAAACCTCTAACCTACAAAAATTATCAAAAGTACTGAGAAAATAGCCAAGGAAACTGAGGATACATTACGAGAAATAACAGAAATTAAGAAATGCCCAAATATTCAAATAATTGGTACCTCAGAAGGTGAAGAAACTAATAAGAGCATTGATTACCTATTCCACAAAATTCTGGAGGACAACTTTCAAGGTCTAGAGAGGCACACAAACATTCAGACCCAAGAAATACAAAAACCCCAAGTAGGATCAATCCAAGAAGATCCTCTCCATGGCACATCATAGCTAGATTGGCCAAAACCACAAAGACAAGAAACTGGATTGGCAAGACAGAAACATCAAATCACTTAAAAAGGCTATCCCATCAGGCTAACACCTGACCTCTCATCAGATACGAAGAAAGTAAGGAAAGAATGGGGGAATATATTCAAAGAGTTAAATGAAAAACAATTTCAACCAAGAATACTATACGTGGCAAGATTATCCTTCATATGGGAAAATAAAATAAAAACGTTCTCAGATAAATAAAATTTGAAAGAATTTACCAATTCTAGACCAGCTCTTCAAGAAATTCTGAAAGGAGTACTATACCAAAAAAACTAAAGACAGACAGACAGCCAAAAGAGAACAGAAAACAACTGAGTATATGGCCACCATAATGGATAGGGATAAGTCTGGAAATATTGATAGTAATGTTAAATGTTAATGGATGAAATTCTCTAATCAAGAGACACAGAATGACTGACTGGATTAAAAATCAGAAATCCTCAATCTGCTGCCTAAAAGAAACCAATCTCATGGATAAAGACATACATAGACTAAAAGTGAAGAACTGGAAAAGGTATTCCATACCCATGGAAATCACAAAAGCAATGGGAGTCACTATACTGATTTGGACAAAATGTACTTTAAGGCAAAAATTGTAAGAAGTGACAAAGAAGGGCATATATCGTAGTAAAAGGATTAATTCACAAGGCATATATAATGCTTATAAATATCTATGCACCCAACTCAAGAGCAACCATCTATATAAAGGAAGAAAGACTGAAAGATCTAAAAGGACATATAGACTGTAACATAATAATTTTTGGAGATCACAATACCCCATTATCTCCTTTAGAGAGGTCTATGAAACCAAAAATAAGCAAAGAGATTTTGGTCCTAATGATAACATAAATCAGATGGACTTGATAGACAGGTACAGAACTTTCCACCCAAAAAACACAAAATATACATTTTTCTCAGTCCTGCATGGTACTTTCTCGAAGACTGACCTCATGATAGGACACAAAACCAGCCTTTACAGATTCAAAGGCATAGAAACTATATCCAGCATCTTTTCCAACCATGATGGAATTAAACTTGGTATTAACCTCAGGAAAAACCCTCAAAAATACACAAATGCATAGAAACTAATTTATTTCTGAATAACTTCATGACTACTTAAGAGATTAAGACTGGAATCAAAAGATTCATGGAAACAAATGATAATGAGTACACAAGTTTCCATAATTTATGGGACACTGCAAAAACAGTCATAAGAGGGAAATTCATAGCAATTAGTGGACACTGGAAAAAGATGGAAAGGTGGCAAAAGGACAATCTAACGTCATGCCTCAGAGAATGGGAAAAACAACAGCATAAAAATCCAAAATCTGCCAGGAGAAAAGAAGTAATAAAGATTTGAGCAGAAGTAAATGAAATAGAAAATAAGCTAACTATACAGAAAATAAACGGGAGCAAAAGCTGGTTCTTTGAAAAGATAAACAAGACTGACACACCATTAACTAGACTAATTAAGAAGAGAGAAAGGAACCAGATACATCAGATTCACAATGAATCAGGCAACATTACACAGACGTAGACAGCCTGAATAGCCGTATTCAGCAATGAGCAATGAGATTGAATCAGTAATAAATAACCGCCAACAAAGACAAGTCCAGGTCCCAATGGCTTCACTGCTGAATTTTACAAAACGTTTAAAGTTGACTAACCCCCATTCTACTCACACTGTTTCTAGAGATCCAAAGGGAAGGAACCTTTCCAAATTCATTATATGAAGTCTCCATTACCCTCATTCCCAAAACGGATAAAGATACAACAAAAAAGGAATACTACAGAGCTTTATCTCTGATGAATAGAGATGCAAAAATTCTCAACAAGATACTTGCTAACCATATTCAATGGCATATATAAAAGGTTATTCATCACAACCAGGTAGGCTTTATTCCAGGAATGCAAGGGTGTTTCAACATACATGAAACCATAAATGTAATATACCCTATTAGCAGAAAGAAAGATTTAAAAAACATATGATGGGGACCAGCAGTTAGCGTAATGGCTATGTCGCTGGACTCCCA
>NW_006204918.1:1384392-1425724 GCF_000334495.1 Tupaia belangeri chinensis
TATGATAGTATCTTGCAAAAGTTGAATGATTAAGACTCTCAGTAAAATTGACATAGAAATATTGTTTGTCAGCATAATACAAACCATTTATGAAAAAAACTATAGCTAACATTATACTGAATGTTCCACTAAAAAAACTAAAAACATTTCCAGTTTTTAGTGGAAAAGCTTTCAGTTAAAAACTGGTACAAAACACTCCTGCTCAATCCAGGAAGTCCTAGCCAATGTGATCAGAAAAGAGAAGGAAATAAAAGATATTCTAATAGAGAAAGAAGAGTTGAAATTATCTGTTTTCTGATGACATGACTGTACACATAGAAGACCCAAGAGTGACTACAAAAAAACAACTCGAAGTAATAAATGCATACAGTAAAGTGGCAGGATACAAAATTAATTTACAAAAATCTGTACCATTTCTTTATACAAACAACAAGCAGACAGAGACAGAACTGAAGAAAATAATCCCATTTACCACATCTTCAATAAATATCAGCTACTTAGGAATAAAACTAAACAAGGAAGTCAAAGACCTCTATAAAGAAAACTATGAAAACATTAAAAAGAATATTGAAAAGGACATGAAAAAAATGGAAGGATAGCCCATGATCCTGTATTGGCAGAATGAATATAATCAAAATGTCAATCCTACCCAAATTAATCTACATATTTAATGCAATCCCTATAAAATTACAAGAGATATTCTTCACAGATAAAGAAAAGGCCATCATAGACTTAGTCTGGGACCATAAAAGATCCCATATTGCCATGGCCATCCTTCTCAAAGAGAGTGGAGTAGGTGGCATCTCACTTCCTGACCCCAAAATATATTACAATTTTGTGATAATCAAAACAGCATGGTACTGGCACAAAAACAGACATGAGGAACCATGGGACAGAGTAGAGACCTCAGAAATAAACCCTAAAACATACAGCCGACTGAATTTTGACAAAGGGTACCAGTCCATCCAGGGGGGGAAGGAAAACCTCTTTAGCAAATGGTGCTGGAAAAACTGGGTATCCACCTGCACAAAGATAAATCTAAACCCTTATCTGTCCCCATTAACAAAAATCAACTCAAAGTGGATCAAAGATCTAAACCTAAGACCACAAACTATAAAACATTTGCTGAAAAACACTGGGGAAACTCTGGGAGACATTAGGGTAGGCAAAAATTTCTTAAGCAAGACCCCCAAAGCACAGGCAATAATCCCCAAACTAGATAGTTGGGATTACATCAGAATAAGATGTTTCTGCATAGTAAAGGACACTGTGATTAGTGTGAATCGACAACCCTCAAAATGGAAGAGAATTTTTGTTAACTATGCCTCAGATAAGAAACTGATAACCAGAATACACAGGAAGTTCAAGAAGCTTACCCAGAAGAAAATGATTAGCCCAATTAAAAGATTTTGGGAAAATGAGTTGAATAAACAATTCTCTAAAGAAGACATGTGAACAGCTAAAAGCATATGAAAAAATGTTTAACATCCTTCATCATAAGGGAGATGCAGATCAAAACCACCTAACCCCAGACAGAAAGGCAAAGTTTTAAAAAAGAGAAAAATGATAAGTGCTGGAGGGAGTGTGTTGAAAGGGGAACTCTCCTACATTGTTGGTGGGAATGTAAATTGCTCTGGCCACTGTGGAAAACAACATGGAGGTTCCTCAAAGACCTTCAAATAGAACTACCATGTGATCCAGCAATTCCACTCCTGGTAATCTACCCAAAGGACAGGAGAATGCTCAGTCAGAAAAGCTCTTGAACATCGATGTTTATTGCACAACTATATTTATCGCAGCATTATTCATGACTGTTCTGACATGGAACCAATCCAAATGTCCACAAACAGATGAATGGATTGAAAATGTGTGGCATATATACTCCATGAAAAACTATTCAGCCATAAAAAAAACTACAAGGCCCTGGAATTTAATAGAAAATGGATGAATATGGAAGATTTGTTGCTGAGTAAAGCAAGTCAGGCTATGGAAGAGAGACATTGTATGTCTCCACTTAACATGTACTGTCTGTACTCTATGGTAGAGACTGAAAGACTGGAGGACATAAAAGCACTAAAAAATTTTATGGACACTAGAGAAAAAGTGGAAGGAGAGTGTAGGAGAGGATGAGTATAAAAAAGGAAAATTGAGAAAAAAAATAGAAAGGTAAGACATTTGTGGGACACAGATATGGTTTATTATCTATCAATGAGGATATGTATAGTGTTCTCAACTGGGCTGGACTGAGGTGTATATCATGCTGGTTAAAGCCTCTTTACAATCAAAATGATGTATAGTGATTAAATGTATAAATAATAATAATAAAGAAAAAAGGCACGTTAAATATGAAACAAAATCTAAGAGTATGAAAGATTATATTCATACTTTTTTAATTTTAAAATTAAAATTTTTGCATAGCAAAATTTCACTCTGATCAAAGATAAGGTAAATAGGGCCAGTAGGTGGCATGGAAGTTTAGGTAGCTGGATCCCAACTGTTCAATTGAACAGTTCAAGTCAGACTGAGCAGTTCAAGTCAGACTCAGCAGCCAAAAAACATGCTGGGTACATAGGCATGCCTGCCCAAAATCCCAGGAGGAGAATAAGAAGAGATTGCAGCATGGCAATCACCCCAGGGGGTGAGTTCTCATCTTCTCTCTCTCTCTTCCTGCTCTTCCTGGTAGGCACATGCACCATATAGCAAAAAATTTAAAAAAGATAAACACAAAGCAAATGAGAGACTGAGATATGTATTTGTAACTTATGTTACAAAGGACTAGTATAAAAATATGTTTAAGATTACATATAAATAAAATAATTGCAATAAAATTCTCAGATAAATTTCTTATCAAGTTGGCAAGGATTGAAAAGTTCAATGACGTTTAGGTAAGAGTGGCAAAGCAGTTCCTCTTACCTCTGTGCAAAGCAATTTAATAACACGTTTTAAAACTGAAAGCACATGTAACTAATTCAGCATTTTCATTTCAAGAATTCTATCATACATATACTTTCCAACACACATACAAGTCTATCAATAAGGTTGATTCTTTGTAACAGTGTTTCTAATAACAAGTGATTATAAACATCTCAATGCTCTTTAATAGGAAACTGGTTCAACAAATTGCAGTACCTCTAGGCTGGAATTGTAACACACACAATACAATAATAAGGATAAATAGAAGGTTAGGGAAATGATAGGTACGAGAATAATGCATAAGTAAAAATTCGGAGAACATAGATAAAAACAGCATGAGCTGGCAACCTGGCCCAAATTCTGCTAGAATTAAATACTTTTTCCAATTCATGCTTTTTGTCAGCAGGAGAAACAGCCATTTAAATATTTAGTAGATTTATGTATTTTCTTTCACTCCAACATTTGTTTGCTTGGCTTTCCTTCCTCCCCCGGTGACAAAACAAATGACACAATAAGATTTAATGCACAAAGAAAGAAAAACAAAAGAGACTGTTTTCAGCCCTAATGTGTCTTAGGCAGCCAGCATGTAGTCTCGCCGCCGCAAAAATACAAGTAAGTGGCAAGTCCTTGCTGCAGGCTTGTCTCTGCTAACACGTTTACGCTGAAAAGTCAAACACTAGATACTCTTCTACACCGTGTTTTATTATGTTTTCCTCTTTTTTAACAGAAACTCTTCAGTTCATTCAGAAAACACCGGGAAAATAAATTTCAGTTGCAATTTCACAGATACAAACTTCAAAGTGTAAAGTTGTATGTACCAGAAATACAGATAATATTTATAACTATAACTTACAGATGCAAACTAATGATAACCTACAATTCCACAAAGCATTGCAACACTTGCACACCCATCAGTCCTTTCTTTTCAGCAAAGTGATCTTTTGATGACAAATTCACAAATATACACTGGTGTGAACTATTTCCAGACAATACCAAAAAAAAGAAAGAATAAAAAGGGACGGGTGGCTGATTTGTTTTTCTCTTGTAAGCATAAGTTTATCATTTATAATCTTTAGAAATTATTTGCACTTGAATTTTCATAATTTGATAAAGCATTTATGAAACAATCTACAGACTAGTTTAGTAGACAAATGATACTTTTAAACAGACATGACTGTCCTAAAATTCTTTCTTTTTTTTTTTTTTTGGAGAAGTTTTTGCTATAGGGAGTGTGTGCTCACCAGAAAGACAAAGAGAGACAGAGACACAGAAAGCAAGAAATCCCCCCCCAGGGGGGATGGCCACACCACAACTCCTTCTCCTCCATTCTGCTCTTGGGAGCTTGGGCACGCACGCACACATGCCCATCATGAGTTTAAGCCACCAGACCTGGGTCTCGAACTGCAGTCCAGCAACATAGCCATTACGCTAACTGCTGATTCCCTAAAATGTTTTTCTCACATCCACCATCCACACCCACCATCTACCACCCACTCTCTACGAACCACTTTCCCCTTACCAAAGGTCTAGCATCGACATCTGTCCTCTCCACCATCACATCGTCGTATCTCTCAAACTCTGCCATAAAGTACAGGCACTCAGTACGAACTGAATGGGGATATACAGTGTGTATCTTTCATAGACTGACTCACTTTGGTCAACATTGAGTCTTCTATATTCATCCATTTTGAGTTGAACAATAGAATCTCATTATTTCTTATATCTGTCTACTATTCCATAATTTATATGTGCCCCAGTTTTTCAACCCAGTCATCAATTTTTAGACACTGAGGTTCTATGTTTTAGAAATTATAAATAATGCTGCAATAAACATGGATGTGCAGATGTCTTTCCAACTGAGTGTTTTCTTATCGTTTGGGTAGATACCAAGAAGTGGAATTACTGCGTCATATTAAAAGTTCTATTTGTAGGTTTTAAAGGAATCTCCATATTCTTTTCCACAGAGGCTAGACTAATTTATATTCCTACCAACAATATAAGAGAATTCCCTTTTTACCTCCACCTCATCAGCACTTTTTGTTCATTTTTTTATCTTAGTCATTCTAAATGAGTTTAAATGATATTAAAATGAAACCAAATAATCAAATCTATAAAATGATATTTAAAATGTTTTATTATATTTTTCTAAGGAAAACACTATTTCCTCTTTTCTAATATCATACATACCTTTTTTTTTGGAGAAATTTTTGCTATGCGGCTTGTGCGCTCGCCAGACAGAGACAGACAGAGAGACAGAAAGCGAGAAATCACCCCAGGGGGGATGGTCATGCCACAATCCCTTCTCCTCCATTCTCCTCTTGGGATCTTGGGCAAGCACACACACGCACCTGGAGTGAGTTTTAAGCCACCGGGTCCGGGACACGAACCGCGGTCGACTACGTGGGAGTCCAGTGACATAGCCATTACACTAACTGCTGGTTCCCTCTTGTTTATCTTTTCAAAGAACCAGCTTTTGCTCTCATTTATTTTCTATATGGTTCACTTATTTTCTATT
Organism: Tupaia belangeri chinensis; assembly: GCF_000334495.1. NCBI lineage: Eukaryota > Metazoa > Chordata > Mammalia > Scandentia > Tupaiidae > Tupaia > Tupaia belangeri. Next base: position 1,389,821 of record NW_006204918.1, read on the forward strand.
TCATTTATTTCTACTCAAATCTTTATTATCTTTTTTTTTCTCTTGGCATTTATTTTTATTTTTATGTTGTTTTTCCAATTCCCTGAGGTTAATCAAATTTAATTCCATCATAGTCAGAGAAGATGCTGGAAATAGTTTCTATGCCTTTTCCTCTGTAAAGGCTGATTTTGTACCCTGTCATGTGGTCAATCTCTGAGAAAGTACCATGTGGGGCTGAGAAAAATGTGTATTTTGTGTTTTGGGGGTAAGAAGTTCTATAGATATTTATAAAATCCATCTCTTTATGTTATCATTTAGGTCCTGAATCTCTATGCTTATTTTTTGTCTTGTTGATCTGTCTAAAGGAAATAATGGGGTATTGAAATCTCCAACAATTATTGTGTTGTAGTCTATCATTCCATTTAGAGCTCACAGTCTTTCCTTTACACATTTGGGTGTTCCTAGGTTGGGTGCATAGATATTTATAAGCATTATATATGCCTTGTGAATTAACCCTTTAACTACTATACAATGCCCTTCTTTGTCTCTTCTTACAGTTTTTGTCTTAAAGCCTATTTAGTCTGAAATCAGTAAAGCGACTTCCGGTCTTTTCTGGTTTCCAAGTGCATGGAATACCTTTGTCCAGCCCTCCACTTTTAGTCTATGTATGTCTTTATCCATGAAATGGGTTTCTTGTTGGCAGCAGTTGGAGGATTTCTGATTACTAATCCAGTTAGCCAGTCTGTGTCTCTTGATTGGAGAATTTCATCCATTAACATTTAACATTACTATCAATATTTCCAGACTTGTCCCTAATGTTAAGTTGGCCATATACTCAGTTGTTTTTTGTTTTCTTATTGCTGTCTGTCTGTCTTTAGTTTTCTTGGTATAGTACTCCTTTCAGAATTTCTTGAAGAGCTGGTCTGGAGATAGTAAATTCTTTCTGGTTTAGTTTATCTGAGAATATTTTTATCTTCTTTTCCCATATGAAGGATAATCTTGCCGGTATAGTATTCTTGGTTGAAATTGGTTTTCATTTAACACTTTGAATTTATTTCCCCAATCTTTTCTTGCTTGCATTGTATCCAATGAGAGGTGTGGTTTTAGCCTGATAGGATAGCCTTTGTAAGAGATTTGACGTTTCTCTCTTGCCAATCTTAGTATCTTGTCTTTGTCATTTTGGTCAGTCTAGCTGTGATGTGCCGTGGAGAGGATATTCTTGGATTGATTCTACGTGGCGTTCTTTGTATTTCTTGGGTCTGGATGTTTGAATGCCTCTCTAGACTTGGAAAATTTTCTTCCAAGATTTCATGGAATAGATTATAAATGTCCTTTTTTATTTCTTCCCTTCTGGGATATCAATTATTTGGATATTTGGGCATTTCATGGTATCTAGTATTTCTTGTATATTATCCTCAGTTTTCTTAGATGTTTTCTCACTATTTTTGATGATTTTTTTCTAGGTCAGATGTTTTGTCTTCTACTTCCAAAATTCAATATTCTGCATGGTCTAACCTGCTTTTAATACTTTTGAGGGAGGTTTTGACTTCTTCTATTAGCCTTAATATCAATCAGTTCCATTTGATTCATTTTTTATGGTTTCCAATTCTTCTTTCATATAGTGGAAGGACTTCCTCATCTCTTGGAACTCAACGTCTCTTTTCTCTTGCATCTCATAGAGTGTTGTTACCATAAATATTCTAAATTCTTTTTCTGACATTTTGGTAATATCCTCTAATATTTTCCTACTTGGAGACAAGTTGTAGTGTTCCCTTGCTGGAGATGTACTACTTGATTTTCTCATCCTTCGGGGCTCTTCTCTGATTTTTATTCATTTGGTAAAGTATTCACTTCTGCCTAACTTGTTGGAGAATGATGCTATGTCCGTGAGCTTGTTTGTTTCCCTTACTGTGAAATAATTTAGTGCTATTTTCTCTCTTTTACTGTGTCCTACAATGCAGGGAAAACAGGAGGAGTTTTGCAATAGGATTTACAAAGGGGAATTTCCCTATTTTCGTGACCACTACAGTGAGGTGCAAAGAATTCTCTAAAACTCATAATGTTCAGATACTTAACTACTATGCACCTACTTGTCTCTAGGCAGTGGGTAAGAACTGAAAGTAAGGTAAAAGAAAAATAAAGTAGGAAATAGAAATAGGAAGAAAAAGCTAAGAAAAAAGAAGGAAAGTACTACAAGAAAAAGAGGAAAAATAGTTATCACTTCCAGAAAATCAAATTGAGTAAAACATGGAAGGCCTGACACAGGCAGAGGTGGAGGTGTCCGCATGCTTTCTGTCCTGACTAGCACTGGTGTCTGGAGGGGGGGCCCTGGCTAGGGCAGGGGGCGCAGCTTCACAGCCATGAAGCTGAACCCTGAAGCCCGACACAGGCAGAGGTGGAGGTGCCTGGATACTTTCTGTCCTAGGTGAGGGAAAAAGCCACCTTCGTCCTCCTTCCAAATTGCAGAGTAACTGGTTGATTTATAAAACCTTTTTTTGCTCCAAAACTTTTCATTCTTTCTTTGAGAGCCCAAAACCTCATAAAATGATAGAAGACACTGTTTCTTACATTTATTTTTTCTTAATGCTTTAGTCAATACCAAAAGATATCATATTCAGTTTTACATCATCTTGTCTCGTAATGAAAACCACAGTAATAACACTTTACAGGACAGACTTGTAACAGAAAGCTTCCTGCTGTTCACTGTTCACATACTGATAACATGGGGAAGTGATTCTTAAACTAGCTGAACTTTCCAATTTAAGTGTGATTTGGCTGCAGAATTTGAAACCTAACTTCCACACTATTATTTTAGACCCCACTGTTACTTTTCTCCAAATATTAGAGAGAACACCTGTTTACATCCGGTTTTCAATTAAGTCCAAACATTTTATATGGTAAAAAACTTACTGTATCAAAAAAATATTCTTATACCCTAGATAGGAACACAAAAATTCTATAAATTCAGATTTTCTAAGTCCATTAATTAAAATATATTCTGGCATTAATATTTCTTATTTGGAGGAATCTACAATAATGAATAAATAAGACTTATGCCTAAACACTGACTCTAATAGGAAAATAAGGAAACTCAGGGGAATAAATGTGGCCTGACTTGCAAATATTACCTTAATGTAAAGTCAGAGAATTGTAGATTTTTTTTTTTTTTTTTTGGAGAGATTTTCACTGTAGGGCACGTGCGCTCGCCAGACAGACAGAGAGAGACATAGAGACAGAAAGCAAGAAATCACCCCCCAGGGGGGATGGTCACGCCGCAATCCCTTCTCCTCCATTCTCCTCTCGGGATCTTGAGCACGCACGCACACGCGCCCGGCGTGAGTTCTAAGCCACCGGGTCCGGGACGCAAACCGCGGTCGACCACGTGGGAGTCCAGCGACATAGCCATTACGCTAACTGCTGGTTCCCATGAGAATTGTAGAATTTTTTTAAGTTCACTTATTTATTGTCGTCATGAAAGAGAGAGCTATGCGCCCTTGGGAAAGTCTTCATGCCATGACCCTCCCCCAGTCCTGAAGCAAGGACTCCAAGTGTGACCGAGAGTACAACTGGATGTTCAGGTGCGCGGGATGTGAACCTGGTGCCTTCATATGGCCTCCAGCATTGCACAGTAGTGCCCTTATCATCTGTAGCCACTGGTGCTGGGCCGAAATAGAGGATTTTAAACAAGAGCACTGGTTTTGGTATTACTCTCAAATCCGTAAGATAAACTTGAGGTCATGACTGCTTAAAAGAAAAGACAGAAAGAAAAAATGTGGGGACTCTGGTTGCAGGTGACCTTTGGATATGGCTCCAGAAAACCATCCTGTTGACGGAGCTAGAGATAATCAGGAACAGACGAAATGGCACAGGTTCATCTAATTGAGGCCTTCAGAAAAAAAACAGCAGGAAGCCAACAGCGTATCTGAATGAAAGATTTTAACTCTAAGGCAAACAGAAAAGTTCATTAGTGAATGTGCTTTTTCTCTTCCTTTAGAATATCTGCAGTGAACTGTATGTTGAGTCTAAGACAGAGCGAAGGATTTTAGTGGCTCAGTGTCATCGAGTCACAAGGGTAGTCAGTCTACATCATAGACTATAACTTAAATCCATTACCAACAGGCTTTTGTCCCAAATTTTGGCTTTTGTCCCAAATGAATTTTGTCCCCAAACTGATACTGTGAGGTCACCAGTACCCTTCATATTGGTATTTGCAATGGTCAGTTCTCAGTGTTTGTTTTACTTGACCATCAGCCCAAAGGACACCTAAGTCTCTTTCTTAAATATTCCTTAAATATTCTTTAACAGGCAGCATTTTCCTGGCTCTGCTAGCTCACAGGGTGCCTCCTGCTCTGTCTCCTTGGCCGGCTTCTTATCTCTTCTCTGCTCTTTTCACACGAGTTCCCCAGAGCTCAGTCCTTGGACAGCACCTCTCTACCTTACCACCCTAGGGCAGAGGTGGTCAGAGCGGTCCTCAGACCAGCAGTGTCAGCATGACCTGGAAACTTACAAGAAAAGCAAATTTTCAGAGCCCTCGGAAGACCTAATTAATCAAGAGCTTTGAGATGGAGGCCAGCAATCTGAGTTTCAACAAGCACTGTGGATGAGTCTCTGGAATACTGAAGTGTGAAATACATTTCTCTAAGGATCTTAGGACATCTGTAAAGAGTGTGAACTCCATTTTCTCCCCTAGCCTATACTCCTCTCTCTTCAGTCCAGATTGTTACATCCACTGCTGATTTAATCTCACCACTTGTGTATGTTACAGGAATTTCAACCATTACAAGTCAAAGTTCAGCCTCCGACAGTTCCCCAATGTTTTCTATGTATAGTATCCCCACTTCAGTGGATGGCTAGACCCTCCTTCCAGGTGCTCAAGGCAAAGATTCTTGGAATTATCATTGAGATCCTGCTTTCTGTCACACTCTTTATGTGATTTATTAGAAATCATATTGGCGCTACTTTTACAAGAGATCCAGAAAAGTGATTGTATCTTATCCTCCACAGCCAAGCTGAGTCATCACCTTCTTTTGCCTGGAAATGTACCGTAGGACCTAACACTCCTTCCTCCTGACCTCACGACAGTCTGGTTTCCACAGAGCCACCAGAATGATCCTTTAGAACTGGAATTTGGGGATTCAGTCCCATGCTGATGGTGCACGTACACTAAATCCAATCCCCTTGCTAGTTACACCAAACATCTCTAAACAAAACTAAAAGATAAAAAGATAAAAAGAAAAAAAGAAAGACTATCTGTAGACAAGTAAAAGGAAGCAGCCAGTGGAGGGTAGTCAAAGCTTAGGGACACCAGCTGGCTCAGGGTGTTTGCTTTTGTTTTTGTGCGTGGTTTTGAGTTGAGAAGTTTTCGTCACAGTGGAGAGTATTAACATGGGTAGATAAACCTCCTAAAAAATCTTATCTGTGTATTAATTTGAATGAAAGATTTTTAACTATGGGACCAGCAGGTAGTGAAATGATTGTGTCACTGGACTCCCATGTACTTGACCACTTTTCAAATCCTGGACCTGGCAGCTTAAAATTCATACCAGTCATATGTGCATGCATGCCCAAAATCCTGAGAGGAGAATGGATGGAGGAGAGAGGATTGTGGTATGACCATCCCCCCCCCCAGGGGGTGATTTCTTGCTTTGTCTCTCTATCTCTTTCTGTCTCTCAGGCAAGCATTTATGAAGGCTATTGGTCTATAATTATTTTATTATGATACCTTTGATTGAGTATAGCATTAGAGTTATGCTGACCTTTCAAGAGCTGCATGATGGGACCAGCAGTTAGCGTAATGGCTATGTCGCTGGACTCCCATGTAGTCGACCGCGGTTCACATCCCAGGCTTAAAACTCACGCTGGGTGCATGTGCGTGCGTGCCCAAAATCCCGAGAGGAGAATGGAGGAGAAGGGATTGTGGCATGGCCATCCCCCTTGGGGGGTGATTTCTCGTTTTCTATCTCTCTGTCTCTCTCTGTCTGTCTGGCGAGCACACACACCCTATAGCGAAAAAAACCTCTTCAAAAAAAAAAAAAAAAGAGCTGCAGGGTGATCACTTCTCTATTTCCTGCAAACTTATATGTAAGTTCAGGGTCATTTATTCCTTGAATATTAAAACTGTTTGACCCAAAAGTTTATTTTGGCAAGATTTCATAGAAAATAATTTGACTTGTCCTTTTTAGTTTCTTCAAAATCTGTATACCTGTTTAAAGTCAAAATTAAAACATTATCTTGTGAGGTTGAAATGTATTAATATATAGATAAAATACATAATGTGGGTCAGCCCATGGCCCAGCGGTTAAGGCAGCGGGATCCCACAAGCCAACTGCATGCTTCGAGTCTTGGCCCTGGTGGTTTGAAAAACTCACCCGGCATGTGTGTGTGCATGCCCCACCCAAACTCCGAAAGGAGCGAGAAAAGGAGAAAGGGCTAAGGAACGACTATGCCTCATGGAGGGATGTTTTCTCACTCTCCCTCTCTCTGTGTCTCTCTCCAGTGAGCACGCACACCTTCTGGCAAACTAAAAAAAAAAAAAAAAGAAAAGAAAAATAGTGCAATTATAGTATAAGGGGGAAATTGACTTTTAGAGGTACACACTATATAGTACTATTGTTACTGCTAAGAGACATAATTCTGTTTTTAGATTTCTCTATGGTATCGGCTTCTTTCAACCTGGAGAATTTCAAAAATATATATATATTTGAAATATATATATGCGCGCGTGTGTGTATGTATTCCCGAGCATTATTGTGTAGAGAGTCTGTCCACTTTACTGAACACAGACTTCATGTGTGCAGGATTCTGGTCTGTATTACTCATTTCTGCATTCCTAAAACAGTGCCTGACACGGTCTAAATAATACTTGTTCAGGACCAGCAGTTAGCGTAATGGCTATGTCGCTGGACTCCCATGTAGTTGACCGCGGTTTGAGTCCCTGACCCGGTGGCTTAAACTCACGCCGGGCGCATGTGCGTGCGTGCCCAAGATCCTGAGAGGAAAATGGAGGAGAAGGGATTGTGATGTGGCCATCCCCCCTGGGGGGTGATTTCTCACTTTCTGTCTCTCTGTCTCTCTCTGTCTTTCTGGAGAGCGCACGCGCCCTATAGCAAAAACCTCTCCAAAAAAAAAAAACAAATAAAAAATACTTGTCCAATGAATGAGTGACCATCTAGAAATAGCCAAGGCATCCTGTGTTCTGAACTTTGGAGCAAGTTGACAATTTAGTCTTTTTCAGGCTACCCATTTCTGTACCCAGCTTCCCCATCGAACCAATGTGTACAACATAACTGGTCAGATTCTGTCTTCCTCATCACCTTAGTCTAGTCGTGATTTCCTTAGACAACGTCTTAGTCACCTTGAGTGGATTTAAGATGATGGAGGTAGTAGAGTCATTGATAATGACTGGTAGCGTTTATTAAGGACTTACTGCAAGTGACATAGCCTATTAATGTTTTATGTACGTTTTCTCTTTTAATCCTACTAACAACCCTTTAAAATGAGTCCTGATCTTCTTATGCAGGGGAGAGACAAATGAAAGGTAAGAAAGCCTAATAACTTGTGCAGTGTCAAACAATGCTTAAGACTAAGCTAGACTTGGGACCAGTAGTTGGCGTAGTGGCTATGTCGTTGGACTCCCATGTAGTCCACCATGGTTCGAATCCCGGATCCGGTGGCTTAAACTCATGCCAGGCACATGTAAGTGCATGCCCAAGATCCCGAGAGGAGAATGGAGGAGAAGAGATTGCGGTGTGGGGGGTGATTTCTCACTTTCTGTCTCTCTGTCTTTCTGGCAAGCGCATGCGCCCTATAGGAAAAATCTCTCTCTCAAAAAAAAAAATATATAAAAAAAAAAAAAAAAAAAAAAAAAAGACTAAGCTAAACTCAGGCTGACATCCCTCCGCTTATCAATATTACCAACCCTATTGGATTTCTGCTTACCCGTAGTCATATTAATTTGATGCTGCTTTTAATCAATTTAACTTTTTTAAAAATTGTTTATTATTATTACTTCTTTTAATTTACTATAGGACATGTGTGCTAACCAGAGGGAGACAGAAAATGGGAAAGAGAGGGAGCGAAAGTAAAAAAGCAAGCTGCCAGGTCCAGGATTCGAACCATGGTCAACCATGTGGGAGTCCAGCACCTTAGCCACCATGCCACCTACTGGCCCCAAACAATTTAACTTCCAAAGAGTAATCTTTTTTCTAAAATCATGGTGCGGGAGAGGATTAAGGGCTTTACTGTATCCTTCTATGGAACTAAAGACAGGGTCCACAACGAGCCAGCGCTGAGCCACGTGGGACGCAGGGACTGCAGGAACGTCTCCCACTTCCCTTCCCGTGTACCTCAATGGATAGGACCACTATCTGTCCAGCATGACCAGGTTCTGACTCTTTACCGGATGACTACTTACCACTTTTGGCAAGAGAAGGGGTAAAGCCTGATTTTCTCCAAAAATAGTGTAGTGAGTGCAGGTGGTCAGTGTGGTGAGTGCAGGTGGTCAGAGGCATGCTTATTTCACTAACAAGCACGCTGAGAAAAAGTGACGTACGCGACTAGCACAGGAAGCCAGGTTGACGTGGCAATTCCTTTCCTCCTCTAGCTAGCTCATCCTACAGCAGGCTGAGAAAGGGTACACATACCATTGATACGCATTGTTTTAGAACTATAGTGGGCTTGAGGTAAATGAAAGGAATTCTGATTCCTGCTTTCAATCAGACACTACTTCCAGGATCCAGAATGTCTGGAAAAGGTAATGAATAGAAATAATTGGGTTGTCATAATGGCTCCTCATTTACCCTGTGACCAGGAGCAGCATCACATAATTCAGTTGACTTCAGCGAACCAAAGTTTTATTAAATTCCAGTCCCATACATTGAGCAAGGCATTAAAAGACATTCAGGCCAGGAGCCATGGTGCCATGGCTGGGGCTGCAGGTGTGACAGGTTCAGTTCCTGGCCCGACCTAAGTAAGCTGGGACAGTGGCATGCACCTACGTCCCAGCCAACCGGGGGCCTGGGGAGGAGGATCACGCAGGAGACTGTCAAAGCACCGGTCTTGCTCCTCTTCTTTTTTCTTTTTTTTTTTTTTTTTTTTTTTTTTTGTTTCCCTCTCACACTGTCTCTCATGAACAACAAAAAGAGACAAACAACTATGAAAAACTTCTTGGCTATCTACAAAGAGATCATCTCATAGTACGAAATTAAAAGGGTTGGAAGAGTGATCGAAGTACAAGAAGTCGGTAGGATAGTCTAGTAAACATGGCTATAGTGGTTGAAAACGAGCAGGCAATTTCGTGATGTACATACAGATGGGAAATGATCTGCCTAGAAGTAATGGTGTCAGAGAGCGAGATGGTGAGAAATTAGTTACAGAGACTGCAACAGAATCAAGAGGAGTGGGAGAGGAGGCAGACCGGAAGTTTAGTATTTTACTGTCTGATTACTTGCTTCTTATGGTTTGTTTTTGTTCGTTCTTTGTGTTTTGCTATAGAGTGCATGCATTAGCCAGGGAGAGACAGAGGGAACATGAGGAACCACTCCCCAGGGGAAATGGCCATGCCATCTTCCCTTCTCCATTCTCCTCTCGGGATTCTGGGCAGGCACACACATGCACCTGGTGTTATTTTCGAGCTACAGGGTCGACTTAATCTCACATTCAGCTATGTGGGATCCAGTGCCTTAACCTCCACACCACCTGCTGGTCCACATTAGTATTTTAATTTTATAAAACCAAAGCATAAAAACAAGAAGTGATAAATATGCTAAATGGTGCAAAATAGAGTTAGAGATGAAATGAAATTAATGGCTGATGAGTCCTGGACCCAGAGGCTTAAAACTCATGCCAGGTACATGTGCATGTGTGCCCAAAATCCCGAGAGGAGAAGGGATCGTGTCATGGCCATCCCCCCTGGGGCGATGAAAAGGAGCTGAGGAATTGTCTGCTTTCTTCTTAACTATGCACTGTCCCTGCAGTCACTTCAGTGTTTAAGTGTCTATTTATTTCCATTTTCCTGCCGAAGTAAAGTTTAAACTCTCAGTCCTGTCTCTTAAACTTTGACTAGGACGATGACAGAGGTTAGAGATTGATGATTCAAAGAGCTTTACTTTTATGATGAAACCATTTGAAAATTAAGTAACAATGACAGAGGAACTGCCAAAATGCCACTAAAGCAGACAGTCTTTAAAAATGTATTAAAGGATATGAACTAATCAAGGAAATGAAAGAAACACAGAAAGTAAACCAGGAGTTACTTGGGGTAACTTATAATATGTTCTTATCTGAAGTCAAACTCAAGAAGGTTTTTACATTAGCTTTCTACTTCTGTGTCTGACCCATCAGGGTAGCTTAAATCAGGTCGGTCACCGCCATTGCTGCATCTCCGAGCGGACACTTTTCTAGGCTGCACAACGATGCTCTGGTGACAGCTCTGACCTGTCCCTCTCTAGTGCACATCTTGCACATAAACGTTGAGATCTTTATGGCTTTCTATCCAAATTTGTCCTTTCAAATGCTCCTATTTTGTAACACGTACCGGAACATGGCTGACTAGCCCTACTTCCTCCTTTTTGAACTGCCAGATGGTGCCCGTACTTGCACAGAGAGAGGGAGGAAGAAAGCATCCCCCTGCCCATGGGGCATGGTTAGCTGCAATCTCCATTTCTTCATCTTGTTGGGGTTTCAGAGATGCAAGCACCCATGCCAGGGCTGGAGCTCAAACCAAAGTCAGCAGATGGGGTCTAGCTCCTTCGACCAGCAGGGCCACAGGGCCCGCTCCATCCACCCTTTTCATAAGGACTGAGGACACCTCAGGCCCTCCATTTCTCCTATGCCTGCTGTGTCTGCTTACAACAATAATCCCTCAACACCCAGCCGGCCTTTGTTAAGACAGATTGATTTCAGGATCAGGATAAAGGTAAATGAATGGAATAATTCTTCTCACCAGGTTCTCAAAAAATATAACTTCACATTCAAATGAAATAGGTAAATTTCACATCCTAGTGAAATAGAAAGGAATTATTTAACCCCCATTTTGTTGTATATCAACTAAAAGAATCAAGTGTATCAGCACATACAAATTATTTGTAGTTTTTTATGATTTAGTTCACTTTATCTTTTGTAAGTGTTAGTATTTCTATTTAGTCATACTTAATATAATGCTTTTCCATGTGAGAGGGCTCATTGAATACTCATTACCTGTAAGTCATTGCAAAGGTAAAATAAGTATATTTTTGGCTCATGTTATGTGTCTGCTTAAGGTGACCTGCACTGTTATCCTTGAGCAAGTATATTTGGGGTCTTGATTTATTTGTTCTCTGCTGTACAGAAACCAGCGTGCTAATGTGTCTGTTAGCCTCGGTCGGCACCACGGCCGAATACCACCACCAACCTAAACTCGATTAACAGTGTCTCAGTTGGGCTTATCCCATGTCCTCGTGCGTCTAATAAGAGAGAAAAGCCCATGTAAGTTTTCACAGCAGAGACACACCATACGTTCCCTTACTACAAGAGTCGTCTGTGGGCTGAGGGTCCCTTTTAGATAATGACTAGATTATGTGGAAATTACTGCTAGACTTCATATGGGTTTTTATAACAGCAAGTTCCAAATTACTCATCAGTAATTTCAGTTTCAGTTCTTCACATCTTCGATTTTATTCTCCAACAAAATAAAAGGGAACATTTTGGAGCAGTAAAAATAGAAATTAAGGATTTACTTTTTCCCCTTTCATGTGTAACATCGGAGAGCTGGGGCTGCCAGGCGTTGTGCATTTCCAATTTTGTTATAAACACACTCAGTCTAAAGTACAAATATCAGTCACGTGTCATGGCATGTGAATGACACCAGATTACACGCAGGTTGTCGGAACATGCTGCTACCCTGTGTGGGCTTTTGGGTACTGGGAAAGCTCTAGCTCTGCATTGGGGGCGTCCAAGTGTGTTGTGTTCCAGGTGCTAGAGATAAAACTTTGGATAAAAGCCTGGTCCTAAAACTTTGTACTGAATGAACTGAGGGTAGGGAGAATCAACATGTGAACTGAATCTTCCAACACGTAGAACCAGCAAATTCTACAAAGCCCTAGAAGAGTCTGCTCTTCCTCCACCCAGCCCTGGTCGTTGGCTAGGGCCCGGCACTTCAGGGTCTTTCTTTCTTATCTTTATGTCCCTTCCTGACTGACTACCTGAAGTTTTGCTATTGGAATTACTGCTATATCGAGTGGCGTTCCCAGAACACTTGTTCTCGGAGAAGAGTTAAAATGCATATATTGCCACTGCCGCTCCTATTTCTGCCCAGTGTTTGGTGTTCTCAGCCTGTGCTGGTCAAACGGCGGCCCTTCCCGCCATTCCTCCTAGAAATCCTCCTCAGGAGCCGGGAGTGGGGCAGTGGCAGCACAGTTGGCCCCACAGGGAAGAGGGCCTGGGTTCATTTCCAGGACCTCCTTGAGCATGCCACATATGCCCATGATCCAGATAGCCAGAAACCTCGGTAAATTGTGGTGTGAGGACCCCGTCGGAGGTACCCCCTTTTCTGTCTTTTTATCTCTCATGGAAGAAATAAATTAAAATACTACAAATAAAAGAACACTTCAACTGTCTTCATTATCTACACCTGTTGAGGTAATTAAGGACTCTGACTCATTAACCAGGGCACAGCCAAAGACAGAGACTTATAGACGCTTCTAGACCATCCTCCATATTACATTGATCAAAGATAGCTGTTACCTGGAAAAATACCATTCATTTTAACCGCCTTCATCCTTAAACCTTACCAGATACACTGGGTAAATTGCCTCGCCGAAATTCGGGTTCAATATATCTAGTTCGTCGTCTTCCTTCTTCTGACAGCACCGCTAGAAAAGGCAATTAAGTTTGTCCCCTGACTTGCTGTTTATGGTCCCCTGTTGGCACTTAAAGAGCGTTTCATCCATATTAAGTGCTGTAAGATAATTTATTCTAGAATCTTCCCTGGAAAAAAATGCCAAGTTTGCTGTAATACAATTTGTATTACTCACCTTTAGAAAACATTTTTAGATAACGTCTACAAATTCTCTAGTAAGGGACTAAGGTGTCATTTATCTCATTCAAGGGATTTGAACTCATTGGTCAAAGGACAATAAAAAGAGAGGCAGAATGGTATAAGAGATGGGATTTGCCAAACAGTCACAAGGCTCGACTCTGTCTAAATTTGCCCAGGAAATGAGTAAAAATTACTCTGTGGAGGTCACTGAGAGATACCTCTGTTCCCAGTTCTAATCAGTCTTCCTCTATCTCCCCTGCTGCTGGGATTTCTCCAACATGTTGCTGTTGGTCTGAGTTTCATCATATTACCATATCTGAAAAATCACAATAGCTCCTAATAGTCTATTGTTTTCAATGGAAGCACATCTACTTCTTTCAGGAATCTCTAGTAATAGTCTTTATTTACAAAAACAGGCAGTAGGACACACGTGGCCTGAGGCCTGTAATTACCAACTCTTGCCATACATGGAATGCTGCCTGTTTGAGGTTTCTAGAGGCTGGAGCTCAGGGGCAGTAGTTCCTGGTTGGCTGTGTAGCGGTAGTTACTGGTAACTACACAGCCTACCAGTCCTGACACCGCGTACAGATGAGCTCATTTAATTCTCCCCACAACCCTGGCAGGTGGATGTCAGTGTGTGCTTTGGATGGTTGGCATTGAAAGAAGAGTCCCAATACACAGCCTGAGACGCTTCCTTCTTCTCTTCTCCAAGCCAAGACTGCTTCCCTGGTGTGCCAGAACGTCCCCAACTTGGTGATAGCACTTTTGGGCACAGCATGTAAGGAAAATGTCTCCCACATCACAGTAGTTACTGGTAGTACCCAGTAGTTACTGGTAGGCTGTGTAACATATAGACCTAAGTGTGAATCCCAGCTCTGGCACTTCCTAGATGTGTGTTCTGGCCAAATTACTTATCCTCTTTCTCTCAATGTTGTCATCTATGAAATGCCCGCACCTACCCCTCTGGGGTTTTGTAAACAGTAACATGAGACAATGATGCACGCTAACCCCTTAGTATAAGGCGTGTTCCCCAGCAAGTAACCAGGAAATACTGGTGATGTGATTAAGCATTCATGGAACTTAGTAGGTAGTGAAGAGGGCTGTAGAAGCTTATAGAAGGAATAATAGGATGGAGAAGGCTTCAGGCCCTGGGATGAGTGCAGCAGTGGTCAGATTGACTCTACTGAGCATTCAGAGGTCAGACTCTATCCTCTAAAAAATTTCCTTCCGAGCTTCAAATATTTTTATGTTTTATTTTTTGGAGAAGCTTTTGCTATAAGGTGTGTGCGCTCACCAGAAAGACAGAGACTAAGAGACAGAAAGTGAGAAATCACCCCATAGGGGGCATGACCATGCCGCAATCCCTTCTCCTCCATTCTCCTCTCAGGATCTTGGGCACGCACACACAGGCGCCCAGCATGAGTTTAAGCCACTGGGTCTGGGACTTGAACTGCAGTCGACTACGTGGGAGTCTAGTGACATAGCTATTACGCCATCTGCTGGTCCCCTGAGCTTCAAATTTTACTTTTAGCTGTGCTTCATCACTCAGCCTGTAGAATGCTGTCACATCAGCCAGCCTCTCCTCCAGGAACCGTCCCATGGTCCACAATGACTTGGCTTCTTCTGACTCTTTGGTCTTCCCTGGCATTTTTGCCTGTGATGTGGGAGACATTTCCCTTACATGCTGTGCCCAAAAGTGCTATCACCAAGTTGGGGACGTTCTGGCACACCAGGGAAGCAGTCTTGGCTTGGAGAAGAGAAGAAGGAAGCGTCTCAGGCTGTGTATTGGGACTCTTCTTTCAATGCCAACCATCCAAAGCACACACTGACATCCACCTGCCAGGGTTGTGGGGAGAATTAAATGAGCTCATCTGTACGCGGTGTCAGGACTGTGCTTAACACAGCAGGTGTTCAGCACGTGTCACTGCTCTCCCTGAGGCTGATTCGTTCTAAACCTGTCACTTGGCTTCTTACTGCCTCTACGTTTCCAACCTGCAGAACGAAGGCAGCTCACCGGAAGGGCACGGACGCCTGGCCTGCTCTCTATTTTCTAGGAATTCTTCAGCTTCATCTCCGATGTAATACTTTTCTCAGAAGTCCACAGTCACTTTCCTTCCGAGATTTCTACCTGCTAAGCATGTACTAACAGTTAATATGTTAATATACCATATTGTCTCATTACCTATATCAATAATCCTTTGTAGTATAATTTAATTTGTGTCTAAATGCGTATATCTTATTTCATGATGTATCTTCTTTTTTAAGAATTATTTTACTTGATTTTATTTATTATTATTATTATTGTTGTTGAATTAACCAGAGAGAGAGAGAGAAAGAGAGAGTGATGGAAAGTGAGAAAGTGCGCCACCAGGTCTGGGACTCACACCACAGTTGGCCAAGTGGGAGTCCAGTGCTGTAACTGCCATGCTACCTACCAGCCCCTTTGATGTAGCTTCTTATCAACTAAATATTAAACAGTTTGCTGTAAGCAGCATGGCTTTTGTTTTCCTCAGCTCTACTTAGCACAGATCAAACTTCTCTATTAAGTATACAGTAGGCACTCAACATATCTACTAGAATTCTGGGCCACCTGGTTTTCAGCTAATCACAAAGTATTCATGAATATTTTTGTACATTTAGTTATTTGACAAGATTCCCCAAATTTTGAATATTTAATATTGATAAATCTGTAGGCCTAGAGTTCAGAGTCCTTTGGTCAAGAGAAAAATATTTGGAAAAGGCAACTCTGTAGATAATGAAACTAAACAAACAAACTGCTATTATTTGGAAACTTGTATTGAATATGAGTGTGTATTTTTCATTTAACTCCTGGGCAAATGACTACGTATGAAATGGAATAAATTCAGTCACTTCCAGTCCATCAGCACAAAAACCCCCAGATAATTAACTTTTGAATTAAATGTATATGTTATTAGCAATGCGTTATATTTGAGTGTTAAAAATGAGGCATGTAGGGACCAGCAGATGGCATAATGGTTATATTGCTGGACTCCCACATAGTCAACCGTGGTTCAAGTCCAAGACCTGGTGGCTTAAACTCATGCCAGGCACACATGTGTGCATGCCCAAAATCCTAAGGGGAGAAGGGGGGAGAAGGGATTGTGATTTGGCCATCCCCCCAGGGGGTAATTTCTCACTTTCTGTCTCTCTGTCTCTCCAGCAAGCACACATACCCTATAGTAAAAATTTCTCCAAGAAAAAAAAAAAAAAAGGCCTCTAGGGACCAGAAAATGACATAATGATTACGTCTCTGGACTACCACATTGTCAAGCATGGTTCGAGTCCCAGACCCAACAGCTTAAAATGCATGTGGGTGCTGTGGATGTGTGCCCAAAATCCCAAGAGGAAAATGGCAGAGAAGGGATTGCCATTCCTCCTGGGGGGAGGTGATTTCTCCATTTCTGACTCTCAGTCTCTCTGGCAAGCACACATGCCCTTTAGCAAAAATCTCTCTAAAAATAAATACATGAAGAGACATCTATATTTACATCATAGTAGGTTGAAAACTGGGTCTCCTTCACTGTTTACAATTTCCACTCATAGTAAAATGTGGATTTTTTTTTCAGCAAGGGGTCAGATAAGACAAAAATAATCTTACCCTGGTGGATTTGTGTTTTCATCCTTCTGGAAGAAAAATTTTATTGCTGTTTATAGCCTGGAATTTAGGAATATTACATACACTACACACACATTATGTCTGAAAAAGATGAAACATAACTAAAAGTAAGCTAAAAACAAAATTGAGTTCTTACTCTCTTAATTCTTACAGGAGAAAGTTGCTGAGTCTTTACTAGACTAAAGAGCAATGATGTATCATATTTTGACTGGACTAACATACAATGTATTCATGTTGGGAAAATTCATGTTCTATATCGTAAAGATACACAGTGATTGAATGTAAAAAAATAAGAAAAAAAGTGAGATTATAAAAAAGAAAAAAGAGAGATCCCAAAAACACTAAAAAAAAATTTTTTTAATGAAGTTGCAAAAGTACAAATAAAATGTGCATAGTTTTCTAATACAGGACTAGGTAATACAGGAGCCTTCTCTGCCCAGGCACCAGACTAAGTACATTATGGATATAGCTTACTTAGTTCTCACAATTATCTCATGAGGTAGATACTAATACTGTGAGGAAACTGAGATACAGGGGGTGGAATAACTTCCTCAACAGGTCAAAGCTAGTAATGGTGGAATTAGATTTTTATACCCAGGCATGCTAGCTCCAATGACTCCGCTCTTCACTCCTCCATTACTCTAACTCTGTGTCATACTTTGATAGCACCAAGATGGAATGATCGAAGAATAATATTAAATGGCTGAAGAACAACTTTCTCATATGAGGACTAACAAGCTCTGGATCTATCTCAGGAGTGTATTGATAATCAATGCTCAATATTAATGAGTTAAAATGATTCAATTTTCCTACACTTTGTTTTTTTAGATTAAAATGTAATGATTAAATGTTTATATGGGGACCAGCAGTTAGCGTAATGGCTATGTTGCTGGACTCCCATGTAGTAGAACGAGATTTGAGTCCTGGACCCAGTGGCTTAAACTCACGCTGGACGCATGTGCGTGCGTGCCCAACATCCCGAGAGGAGAATAGAGGAGAAAGGATTGCGACATGACCATCCCCCCTGGGGAGTGATTTCTTGCTTTCTGTCTCTCTGTCTCTCTCTGTCTCTCTCTGTCGTCCTGGTGAGCGCATGCACCATATAGCAAAACCTCTCCAAAAAAAAAAAAGTTTATATGAATCATTTACATTCTTACATTTTATATCATTTTTATTCCAAAATTAAAATGTGTCTTAAAATTTATAGCATCAACCATTACAGCCAGGAAGAAGAGACTTGTGAGACAGTTTTCCTTGCCCGATGCCTTCTGGTAAGCTTAAGAAAAAGCCATATCAGAATTCGTAGGATGATATCAGAAAGAAGCTCAGAAGAAAACCCCCGGGCAGGAGTGATTTTTTTTGAGAGACACGACATAGGCAATACTCTTAGTGGTACAGAGGACTCAGCTAACTTGAGTCAAAAGTTACTGTAGGTAAATTAGATTCCACACTGAAAGAGTTTTCAAAAAATATTTGGGGAAGAACTTTCATGAACAGTCCACTCCCATGATACATTCCTTTGGTTGATTACACAATGTCTAAACCTAGGCAAACTCTTCCAGCAAGTGTAAAATATAATTCCCAGTGATACAAGAAGGTCAGCTCCCGGGTGAACAGCAGTGTTGTTTTATTCTCACTGTTTTAAATCATGCTATGCTTTACATCCACAAGATACTGGAATCCATTGAATAAGGCATACTATGTTCATGGCATCACCACTCACGTACTATTAGCAATAGGTCCTGTCGTTCTCTACTATTGGGAGTGATTTGAGTCCCCACTGTCCTCTCACCCCAAAAAAGCAGCCCTTTGGGAACCAGTAGCAGACACTGAGGTATACATGCTCAAAAGTACATGTATTTTCCAAGTAAAAAATTCATTGAGGCAGACAAAGCTTATGGCATGGTCACATGGTAGTGGCATGGCCATCCCCCTGGGGATGCAATCACAAGTCTGTATCTACCTATTGTTACCTGAAATTTTTTGTTTTCTTTTTTTTTAGAGTTTTCTAGAGGGTGCATGAACTCACTGGAGAGACATAGAGAGAGAGAGAGAGAGACAAGGTAAGAAATCATCCCCAGGGGGTGATTTACCAGCCACACTGAAATCCCTTCCTTTTCATTCTCCTTTTGCAATTTTGAGCACACACGCACACTTGCCCTGTGCGTTTTACAAGCTGCCAAATCTGGGACTTCAACCACTCAGTTGGCCATGTGGGATCCAGCCACCTTAACCCCTGCACCACTGGCTGGCTCTGAGGCTATTTTTTTAAACAGAAAAATAAATCTACTAGAATCAAAAACAATTTTTCAGGACCAGCGGTTAGCGTAATACCTATGTCACTGGACTCCCATGTAGTCGACTGCGGTTTGTGTCCCAGACCCGGTGGCTTAAAACTCACGCCGGGCTCATGTGCATGTGGGCCCAAGATCCAGAGAGGAGAATGGAGGAGAAGGGATTGCGGCGTGGCCATCCCCCTGCGGGGTGATTTCTCACTTTCTGTCTCTCTGTCTCTCTCTCTGTCTGGAGAGTGCGCGCATCCTGTAGCAAATACCTCTCCAAAAAAAAAATTTTTTTTTCAAAATTAGGCCATTACTTGTGACATTGTGTACCTTTGCTTTCTTCAGGTTTTTATTCCCATCGAAAGGGTTAGAACATACAGAGAAAGTCTTCTGAAGGTGGCCACTTTTCGCTAGGCCTCTTGGTGTGTGCTATCCGTGATTCTTTTGAGCCTTTTCACTTACGGTCCTCTACCTGAAGAAACTCAGGTAATTTTACATTGAGTACTTATTTGTTTATAAGCCTTTTGTTCATAGCGGCAGAGGGATTTCAACTGGAGATGCACTTTAAAGACCACTGACAAAACAATTAAAACTTCCCATCTAAGTTGGATGTCCCCAAAACCTTGACAAGAAAACCAATAGAAGTACTTTTGCATCCCGTGTCCTATTTCTTTGGAGAATAAAAAGAATGCAAATTAAGTCTGTGAGAAACTGTGGGCAAGATATTTTAATGGAGCATCATCAAAGAGGACATGAAATCCTCTGTTCTTCAAATACCTGTTACTGGGTGTGTTTCTTTTCTTTTCTATTTTAATCTCGCAGAAAACCAGAAAACCGGAGACCTGGCTCAGCCGTTTAATGCCGGCCTTTGCTATGCAGATAAATGTGACAGGCCTCATGAAACTTGAAAACACAACTTGCCCCGATTGTTCTGTTAATTTTCCATTGTCATCCAAAACCATAGGCTTAAAAGCAATCGCTGGATCCAGCTACCGAGTCACTTCCTCTGTCCCTGTCTCTCTTGCTTTCTTTTCCAAATTGAATGTGAAGGTCATTTTTGAGACTCACCCTCTACTTCCTTGACCCCCCACCTGCTCCTTGCGCTTATCTGCACACTGCCAGCACTAGTGGGAGCCAACTCTGCAAACAGGCGACCTGACCACGCTTCCTAAATGCTGGACCTCACTGCAGCCAGGCACTGATCTTCCGTCAGTGAAGTGTGGGCCGATGATGTTGCTGCCTCTGGGGCCATCTCCTAAAAGGGGGAGACTTTCCACATCTTTGCTTTCTCTCATGAATCCCTGAGATCGTTTTAGTGGAGGGTTCTGCAGCGGGAGCGTAGGGTAGTGGGGGTGGGCTGGAGCCCCACATGGGCAGTCTGCGGACCACCCCACCCACACCGCTTCGGAGTGTGACAGGAAGAGGAAATAGAAACCTTAATTTCATCTCTGAGGTTTGGGGCTTGGGTATTGGAGTCATCTGCTTGCCCTGATTCATACAATACCCCCAACAATGGACCCTCACGGGCCATAAGGCAGCCACACTGCATTTCCCATGCTGTGCAAACTTCCAGGCTCCCGGGTACCCTCATGCCTGTTACTGTCCTCCCTCTCTCCTGGGTACCCTCATGCCTGTTACTGTCCTCCCTCTCTCCTGGGTACCCTCATACCTGTTACTGTCCTCCCTCTCTCCTGGGTCCCTTCGTATCTGTTACCATCCCCTCCCTCGTACCTGTTACCATCCCCTCCCTCGCTCCTGGGTACCCTCATGCCTGTTACTGTCCTCCCTCTCTCCTGGGTCCCCTCATACCTGTTACTGTCCTCCCTCTCTCCTGGGTCCCCTCATACCTGTTACTGTCCTCCCTCTCTCCTGGGTCCCTTCATATCTGTTACCATCCCCTCCCTCGTACCTGTTACTGTCCCCTCCCTCGCTCCTGGGTACCCTTGTACCTGTTACCATCCCCTCCCTCTCTCCTGGGTACCCTCATACCTGTTACTGTCCTCCCCTCTCTCCCGGGTACCCTCGTACCTGTTACTGCCCTCCCCTCTCTCCTGGGTACCCTCGTACCTGTTACTGTCCTCCCCTCTCTCCTGTGTACCCTCGTACCTATTACTGTCCCCTCCCTCTCTCCTGGGTACCCTCATGCCTGTTACTGTCCCCTCCCTCTCTCCTGGGTACCCTCAGGCCTGTCACTGTCCCTTCCCTCTCTCCTGGGTCCCCTCGTATCTGTTACCGTCCCCTCCCTCGTACCTATTACTGTCTCCTCCTCTCTGCTGGGATCTTGTTCCTTATCTGCTGAGAAGCCAGGGATAAGCACAGCAGCACTGTGAGCTCCCACGGTCACACCCACTACCGACTCACCCACTCCTGCCCCGTCTACACTGCTGCCCTCCTCTCAGAGCCCTGGCTGTAGTGGCCATCCTTCCTGGCCCTCTCGAGGCTAATCCTCTCACCTCTCCTGCAAAGTCTGTCTCTGTGATAACAGTCCCCAAGTCCCCGTGTGGAGTGTGAAGTGGCGCAGCAGGACTGCAACCCTCTGGGAGCTGGGCACGGAGCGCGGAGGTGCTGGGCTCCTCCCCGGGGACCGCCCTGCCCGTGCTGAGGGTGACGGTGGTGCAGGCCCTACTTTCTCTCTTTCTCTGTCTCTCTTACTCCTAGAAGAAAGAAACTTCACGAAAAGAGCATTTTAAAAAACACTAAATATTGAGAACTGTTAAACAAGGTTATATGTTATTTAAAAAATGAATAATATATTTACATATCAATATATCATAAGTCATTTAATATATAATTTATTTTAGTCTACAAAAATATCTTTAAGAAACACTTTTTCCCAGGATGTGGAGAATCACTGCCACCACCCCGGCCACTCAGGTGACAGGAGTCAGGGCTTCTCACAGCAGAGGCTGAGGCGGACACAGAAGTCCCCGGGAGCCCAGAGACCTCAAAGTGAGACGCCATCTGGAGAATTTCCAGCCACATCTCGAGGATTATAAAACTTACACACGCGGGGCCAGCGGGTGGCAGACTGGTTAAGGCGCTGGATTTCCACATGGCTGAACACATTTCAAGTCTCGGACCCGGTGGCTTGAAACTCATGCCAGGCGCGTGTGCGTGCGTGCCCAAGATCCCGAGATGAGAATGGAGGAGAAGGGATTGCGGTGTGGCCATCCCCCCTAGGGGGTGATTTCTCACATTCCATCTCACTGTCTCTCTCCGGCCAACACACACACCCTGTGGCAAAACCCTTAAAGGAAAAAAAAAAAAAAAAAAACACACATAGACTGTCTCTGTTTTCTGTCCTCTCAGCTTCATGCAAGAAGCTACAATGATGGCAGATCTGAGACTGGGAAAGTCTAGTTAAGGAATACGCCCAATAATAATTGCAGACTACCTAATCGACTGGAAGGTTAGGGGCAGAAGTGGCCAAGGAAAGGTACAGATGGCCCCAAATTTCCTATTTTCCAAATTTTCCTTGGTCCAATATCAGAAAGATATCGTGTTAATTAAGTTTGGCCTACAGCTGCTCCTGAGCATAGGTTAAGGCAGGCCTAAGAGTTGCTCCGGCGTGAACGTGAGCTGCAGGCTGACTCTGAGCACACCCAGCAACTCTGGCAGCAAGGGGCTGAGCGTCAGCCACTCACAGCGGCTGGTCAGCGGCACCTGCCGGGCACACCTGTGCGAATAAGGCGAACGCGGGGACCCTCCAGCTGCTTCTGTGCCTCGCTTCTAACTCCCCTCTGCCATTTTCCTTTATCTGTTGAGAACTTTCCGTGGGTCAAGAGAAGCCCCAGAGTTCCTCAGGATCAGCTCTAGGGACGGTCCTATTTGCCAGTTGTTCTTTGCTTAAACAAACTCTATTAACTTAACTTTGTCTAAAGTTCTCCTCCTAACAGTAGTAATAAAATGCAAAGGAATGTCGAGAAAGGCTTGAGTGAGCACCTAAGCAAATGTATCCCTTTTATCGCCTACTAATCACGATATAGCTTTTCTTCAAAATAATTATGTTTTCCATATTTGACATTTTAAAATAAAAGTTTAATTGAAAAAATGGTGGGGCTGGTCCCACAGCCCAGTGGTTACATGCTGTACAAAGAAAGCCCCATCCTGGCTCCAGGGGCTTGAACACCCACTGGGTGTGTGCACGTGTGCCCGGGCTCCAGATGGGATGGGGAAGTGGAGGAGAAGGATCACAGTTGACCAGGCCCCCTGAGGAGGTGCTTTCTCTAGCTCTTGCTCTGTCTCTCTCAGTCATGAGCACATACTACCCTCGGCATTAAAAAAGGGAAGAACATTAAATGATAATAAAGGGGAACAATGTGGTGACAAGAACTCTGTGTAGGCCCAGCCTCTGCAGCACGATCAGTAGTGTGCTGACTGCAGTGCTACAAGCCACATGGCCAGCCAAGATTCGAATCCCCAGCCTTGTTGCACCCACATACACAAGATTCTGATGAGCGGGAGTCAGGGGAAAGGAATCGTGGCATGACCAGACCTCATTGGGGGTGCTTTTCTCTCTGTCTCTGTCTCTCTCTCACACTCGCACTTGTGAGCATGCACTCTCTAGTAAACTAGAAAAAGTATGTGTAGTGTTATTAAGCCCCTTACAGAACATGTTTAACCATCCAGAGGAAATCACGCTGAAGATGGCAGGTAATTATTATGCAAACAAATCTTTTTATTTAAAGAATTATTTTTATTTCATTTAATTAGTTAATTAATTTCAATTTGACAAGAGAGGGAGAGAGAGAGAAAAAGAGAAAGTGAGAAAGTAAGCTTCCAGGTCCTGAAGCTCGAGCCACAGTCAGCCATGTGGGAGTCCAGCACCCTTAACCACCATGCCACCTGCCAGCCCGCAATCAGATCTTTATAAATATAGGTCAGAAAATAAAGCATCCTCAATTTCTATAATAAAATGATATGGAGTATTATTTAATCATGTATTTAAAAGCAAGAATATGCAGATGGCTTTAATATTATACTAGTATAAACATTTTAAGAATATTTTGATTTAATGTTTTATGTTATTGAAATTATTATTATTGTCATTATTATTATTTTGCTATATGGCACATGTCCTTGGCAGAGAGAAACAATGTGAGAGAGAGAAAGTGAAAAATCGCCCCCTGGCTGGACTCCCATGTAGTCGACCGCGGTTCGTGTCCCAGACCCGGTGGCTTAAAAACTCACGCCGGGCGCATGTGCATGCGTGCCCAAGATCCCGAGAGGAGAATGGAGGAGAAGGGATTGCGGCGTGACCATCCCCCCTGGGGGGTGATTTCTCGCTTTCTGTCTCTATGTCTCTCTCTGTCTGTCTGGCGAGCGCACGCGCCCTACAGTGAAAATCTCTCCAAAAAAAAAAAAAGATTGTCCCCTAGAGGTGATGGCCACACCACAATCCTTCTCCTCCAGTCTCCCCTCAGGACTTTGGGCATGCACGCACATGTGTCTGACATGATTTTCAATCTGGTAAGTCCAGGACACCACCCATGGAGTTGACCGAGTGCGATCCAATGAATTTATCTCCATGCCTCCTGCTGGCCCTGCTACAGAAATGTTTTGATTGATTTTATTTCAACCTGGTATAAGAAAAATGTATTTTTCTGTCATATTAAATTCTTCAGTTCTCACGGCCTAATGTGACCTTCCCCATCTTTAATAGGAGATATTTTGATCTTAGCCATCTTAGTGCACCTTGAAAGAAACTATAGATTTTTACAGTTTTTTTTTTTTTTTTGGAGAGGTTTTTGCTATAGGGCGCATGCGCTCACCAGACAGACAGACAGAGACAGAGAGATAGAAAGTGAGAAATCACCCCCCAGAGGGGATGGCCGTGCTGCAATCCCTTCTCTTCCATTCTCCTCTTGAGATCTTGGGCACGTATGCACATGTGCCCGGCATGAGTTTAAGCCACCGGGTCCAGGACGCGAACTGCAGTCGGCTACGTGGGAGTCCAGCAACATAGCCATTACGCTAACTGCTGGTCCCGATTTTTACAGTTTGTATGTAGACTTATAATTTTACATCCTCGTATTACTAACAGATTTTATAGTGGTTCAAACTCTCTTTGTATCTAACTGGGATGGAATACTAAATTTCCTAAGACATATAAGCATTTTCTATGCAATAGCCATTAGGCTTTACTTTTCTTTCCTGTGAAAGAATGATCGAAACTAGCCACAAATGTACCACTCAAAAGGGCAATTCCATTTTCAAAAACAAAGCACTTTTTAAGCAATATGAAGATGGTGACCCCCCACTGTTCATCTGCTGTGTTGATTATGATGACTAAGGGTAAACTTTCCATAGAGTGGAGTAACCCTTAATATCGACTTTGTTCTTGTATTTAATTTTTCCGTCTCCTCCCAGTCAATAATTTTTACAAGTTTTTCGAAAGGGTCTTACACATTTACTTAGAATGCATATTCTTTTTACTCAGCAATTATTTGTAGGTGACACAGTACACACAAAATAATTATGTGTGCTTGTTAGTGTTTAAAGATTTAAGTGCTGGAATGAGCATCGCAAATAACCACAATTAGCAGTTTTCTGTCACATTTAGCCAAATCCTGGGTACTTGGTACACAAATCATTTTTCTTTGAAAAAGATATGTTTCATTTAAATTACCTAGGAATTCTATTGTTTATTTATTTGGTTTTTTTAGAGAGAGATTTTTTGCTCTAGGGCATCTGCACTCGCTGGAGAGACAGAGAGAGACAAAGAGACAGAAAGCAAGAAATCATCCCCCCAGGGGAGATAGCCATGCCGCAATCCCCTGTCCTCCATTCTCCTCTCAGGATTTTGGGCATGCACATACATGCACCTGGTGTGAGTTTTAAGCTGCCAGGTCTGGGATTCAAACCACGGTTGACTACGTGGGAGTCCAGTGATGTAACTATTACACCATCTGCTTCCATATTACCTAGGAATTCTGATTAAAGTTATTAAACTGACCATAGATGGATTACATGAATATTGAAAGTATGTCTGAACAACAAAGCGATTAACCCTGTTTATTTAGTAGATGCAATTATAGCCATGCCTTACATGAGAAAAATCTGCTTTCCACACAGGTCTACACGTAGAGGAAACACCGTTCACAGGAATGTCCTTCCTATCACTCTTCTCACCCTGGGTGCTACACAGGCTGCACCTCCATGGCTGCACCAAGCCAGCGTGTTTCCACCTCCTTAGCCTCTTGACCTCCCATGGGTTTGGTTAATGCTTCTGCTCTACAGACTTTGTCCACTCCTCCACACGTGACAGCACACTTAGAATTCCCTGGCTTTGCATGGGCTGTTGTAGCAGCCTTATACGAAGCTCTGCACTTTCCTCTAAAATGCTCTTCAAATTCTTCCAGCCTCTGTTCACATTCTCAGGCATTCATGAAGAAAATACTCTGCTTCCAGGTACCAAAATCTGAGTTTCCCGTTTCATGCAGTTCACCCAGCTGTCTACAGACTCTGGGCTTTCTCAGTTACTGAAAAATGCAAGCTGCCAATATGGATCAATCATTTTATTTTGTTTTCTTGTGGATACTAAGAAAAATGATTTAACAGTAAACAGCAGCAAGGGGCCAGCCAGTGGCTCGGTGGTTGAGAAGACTGGATCCCACAAAGCTGACTCTGCATTTCAAGTCCCAGACCTGGTAGTTTGAGAAACACACCGGACACGCAAGTATGAATGCTCGAAATCACTAAAGGAGGAACAGAGGAGAATGGATTGCTGTGTGACCACCCCCCATTGTGGGGTGCTTTCTCACTTTCCTTCTCTCGCTCTTTCGGTCTTTGGCAAACACATGCACCCTCTAGAAAATAAAAACAAAACAATAACAGCAGAACACAAAATTTCTTTCTTTCCTTTTTTTTTTTTATTTATTAATTTGTGAGCGGGCATATGCTCTTACCAGAAGAAAGGGAGAGGAAGAAAGCAATTCCCACTGGGGCATGGTCACACCACAATCCTTTCTCCTGCATTTGTTCATCCTGTCAGGATAATGGTCATGCACACATGCACAGTTGGTGTGTTCTTCAAGTCACCATGGCTGGGGTTCAAGTTGCATGGTCAGCCGTGTGAGATCTGGCTCCGTTAACCACCAGGACATGGGGCTGGCCCCTAGAAGGCAACACTTTCTACAAGACAATTTGAGACTGTTTCATTGCAAACACACGTGGACTCTTCAAGGAGTTTGTGGAAAATGTGTACTGTGAGAAAACTGTGCATGAATTTCAATTTTGTTTTTCACCCCGGTAAACTCATGTTTAATTGTGTTTTTCCCATGACCTGTTTGGATTCTTCTAGTGTGACTTCAGTGAATGAGCTCTTGGCGAGCACATGCATTGTTGCACTCTCTAAACTGTTCCTCAACTCCACACCATCAATCTCCCCAAATGCTCTCAGGACTTAGAGAGCTAAATAAAATAGTAAAATGTATCCCTGGAAAGTTCAGAAACATGACACACATCAGATTCACTAGAGTTTAAGAGATGACAACAGATGCAATATCCTCTCTAAATGTGGTATCTGGGAGTCGACCACTGCCTTGTGAACCACCAGCGACAACTGCAGATAGAATTTATTAGTTGCTGGGGGATGTAGTTATGGTTTCTCCTATCTTCATCGTCAGGCAATGTCGCTGCAGACTTTCCTTCAGGAAATGAACTCAGAGGAAGTGTCCTTCAGCCATCATGCACTGATGAGAACTCCCCGGTCTGCTAGACATCACTTAACAAGATATGCATGGGGCCCTCTTTTCTGCTTCCAGGATCTCACCAGCTAGACCTCATGCAC
This sequence comes from Tupaia belangeri chinensis, assembly GCF_000334495.1. Classification (NCBI taxonomy): domain Eukaryota; kingdom Metazoa; phylum Chordata; class Mammalia; order Scandentia; family Tupaiidae; genus Tupaia; species Tupaia belangeri. Next base: position 1,417,525 of record NW_006204918.1, read on the forward strand.
TTTTTCATTCATACACTTCCGTGTGAATACTTATATTTATTTGAAGGTTTTTATGCTAGCCTATGGGGACATACTTGACAAAACAGAAACACTTACTCAAAAGGAACCCTCGCAGGGCCAGCAGATGGCATGGTGGTTAAGTTGTTAACTCCCACATGGTTAACCATAGTTCTAGTCCCAGATCTGGTGGCTTAAAAATCATGCTGGGTACATGTGTGTGCGTGCCCAAAAAACCAAGAGGAGGATGAAAGAAAAAGACTGGTATGGCCCTCTCCCTGGATGGTGATTTCTCACTTTCTGTCTATCGGTCTCTTTCTGTCTCTCTCTGGCGAGTGCATGCACCATATGGCAAAAACCTAAACACACACACACACACACACACACACACACACACACACACACAAGGAACCTTGCAGAACTGTGAACTTCACACTCGTGACCTGACTTCTTATCTCTTTTCTCACCTGTGAGTTTTTCTCCTTCATTCAAGAACCCTCCAGGTTAGAATCTGAACACATGAATGATATACCTCAGACATATCTCAAGTGCTGGGTTTTAGAAAGAAAGCCAATGACACATGGAAGCAACGTCAGGGGACGGGCTTCCCGGTGATGCAGGAGCAAGCTGTCTCTGGTAGCACGCTCACCCAGTCTCATCAGGCGGGGGCTGAGAGAAGACAGAGGCAGAGAGTCGAATGCTCCTTGAAGTAGGCCTGGGCTATGTCGGACTCAGTTGCTTTAGTGTTTGGGATGCAGTGGCGGGGTCGTGGTTATGTCCACTGATTCTGAGTCAGCCACCTAGATCTAGACCTCAGTGCTGCAACCTGTATGACACCCTTCCTGGCTCTCATTTGTCTTGGTGTTTTCCAGTGAAATGGAAATGGCAGGGAGCATATTCGGCTCTTCTGGCTGGCGTAGGAGCCAGCGATGCAGCGTGAGAGTGGTCTGCAGAGACACGATGCAGCGTATTCTCACTGGCCCGGCCGAAGGCATCAGGGGAGCGCTCACTTGGGGAGAAGCTGAATGGCCCGGAAGGCTCACTAGCATCACAGAAATGCATATGCCCTGGCTGAGAAAGGCGAAACCAACTAAGCCTGCAGTGTAGGACTCGTCCTCTAACCTCAGCCCCTGACCCTCTGGATACCCTCAGCCCCTTCCCTCTCGCCTCAGCGTTCCAGCTTCCATGCCCCTTTGAAAAGGATCAGGTCAGAACCACAGGCGAGGCATCCTGTGCCTATTCTGTGCCTCTGTACCCAGGATGCCGAAGGCGGCTGAGGACTCCTACACCACGCCACCTGACTGGCCTCATCTAATCTGCACACTCAAACGTCCCCCCGGGGTTCCCGGCAACCACGTGCAGCCAGGCCTCTGTACCCTCGGGCTCCCCATCTACAGACACAACCCGCCACGGAAGTATGCAGTGTACCAGGTTACGTAGGTAAAGAACCTGAGCTGCCAAGGCCCCAGAACCACTCCCTGTGAACTCCGAAGGACGGCTGTGTGCATTCGTGGTCCGGTTCCTCCCATCTCCCTGAGTGACTATTTCACATCTTTTCTTTACACTTCAAACCTCCAATACCTGTTGTCCCTTCTCACTATGGTTTAAGAAACTTGCTCCCATCACGGAGAAATACTGTTAAGTGCACAAGCCTGCCACTGACGTGTGCCATTCACACCGCCTTCCTTCTGGGACAGCTGCCCCCTCTGCTCTGCTCCAGACGATCGGCCCCACCTGAGGTCTGCGTCTGCTCTCCTGCCTGCTCAGGACACAGCTCCAGAGAATTTCTTTCTCCCTACATTGTTACATGACACGGTTCTGGCATCATTTTTTTTCTTTTTTTTAATTATAGGGCACATACGCTCGCCAGAAAGACAGAGAGAGACAGAGAGACAGAAAGTGAAAAATCACTCCCCGGGGGGGATGGCCACGCCACAATCCCTTCTCCTCCATTCTCCCCTCTGGATCTTGGGCACGCACGCACACGCGCCCAGTGTGAGTTTAAGCCACCAGGTCTGGGACTCAAGCCACAGTCGACTACGTGGGAGTCCAGGGACACGGTCATTACGCCAACTGCTGGTCCCTTGCATCATTTCTAACAGCAAGAATATGCCTTAATATATTGTATAGTTCAAAGCTTTCTTGGGCTGGTCCTGTAGGTCAGCGGTTAGGCACTGTGCAGAGGCGGGCGGATACCACATGGCCACTTGGTGGGTTGAAAAACACACTGGGCATGTGCGGTGTGCTCAGGATCCTGACAGGACGGAGTAAGGAAGGAACGAGGATTGTGGCATGACCAGGCCCCACTGGGTGTGCTCCCCCACACGCGCACACCCAGTGGAATAGAAAAATGTTTCCCCTTACTGCATGTTATCTGCTGTAGAATCATCAGAAAAGTCAAGACGCATTCTCGCATAGAAAACCGTAGAAAAACACGTCAGGACTTTTCCGACAACCTAGTAGTTACTAGACCTTTTCTTTGCATCTTTAACAGCAAAGGTTTCAAAATGTTGTCCAAATTCACTCTGTCCAAATATTCTTGCTTTGTCTTCGAACTCGCTTGAGTCAAGGTGTTGCCCAAGCTCCCCACTGCATCTGCCTGTGACCAGGTGCCAAGAAGCTGTGCTGGGCTGAGCCCAGTGAGCAGCCCGAGTCCTCACCTGCTGCCTGTCGGATTGCTGCCGTAGCCGAGGACACTCACCTTCTCTGGGACCCCTGCTCTCACTCAGCCTCCAGAGCGCCTGGTCATCTGGCTCCCCACATCCTGGCCACCCCCACCCTCCGTGGCCCTGGTGGTGGCTCGCATTCCCCGACAGCCCAGGGTTGGCACTCTGAGAATATCCGCATCCACACTGTTCTCCCCTGGGTGACCGCTCCCACTTTCAGGGCTTTCCATAGGCCATACTGACAGCTCCTGGGTTCCTGTCTCCTGCGCTCCCCGGGTTCACGTACCCACTGACCACAGGGACCCCCCCTGAAAATTGAGACAGAATCAGTGCATCCCAAATCAGACTTCTGATTCCCTGCTCATTCCCCTCCCCAGCTCAGCACAGTTGCTCACACACAAAACAGCCTGGAGGTCATTGTCATTCCTCTTTTTCATGCATATTCAAACCTGCTGTGTCTCCACCACTTCCTTCTTGGTCACTGTCTCTCATCTCTCAGCTCATGTAACCTGCCTGGATTCTCTGCTTTGTTTTTTGTTTGTTTGTTTGGTTGGTTGGTTTGGTTTTTGCCTTAGGGTGTGTGTGCTTGCTGGAGAGAGACAGAGACAGTGAGAGAGAAAGTGAGAAATCACTCCTCGGGGGGATGGCCACACTGTAATCCCTTTTCCTCCATTCTCTTCCCAGGATCTTGGGCACGCATACATATACTCCGTGTGATTTTCAAACCACTGGGTCTAGGACTCAAACTGCAGTGGGCCATGTGGGAGTCCAGCGACGTAACCACTACACCACCTGCCTCTGTATTTTCTCTCCTGTCTCTCCCCTGCTCCCCATGCCTTGTCTATCACCCTACAACAGTCAGGTTAATCCTTTTAAAATAGTAGCCCAACCCAGTCATTTCTATGCTCCGAATTCTCTCTTGACTTCTTTTTCATTCAGAACAAAACCAGAAGTCTTTACAATGGCTTACCAGGGCCATCATAATCTGTCCCTCCCAGTCTGCACCGGGCTCCAGCCAGAGAACCACTCCATGTGGCTCGAAACACCAAGGAGCTCCGGCCCAGGGCCTTTTCACCTGCTGTTCTCTCTGCCCGGCACAGTCACCAATGACGAGGCTCGTTCTCACTCCTGCTGTCCTCGATGACTTCTGGGCCACCGTGTAAAACTACACCGTGAGCCCAACTCGGTACCTCCTGCTTCCTTCCCTTGTGTTTATCGCCTTCCTACTTAGACCTATACTGCTCGTTTAGTCTTCCCCCCATAAAATGGATACTCCGTGAGGGTAGGGATGTTTACCCATTTCCACAGTGTTTTCCTGAGGAGTTAGAACCACCTCAGGCATGTCGTAAGAGCTCCGTAGGGATCCGCTGTGAATGACCAATCTCAAGCAGTTTCTAACCAAGTTTGGCCTTTCTAGACCACGCATGCTGCTGGGATCTTGGTGTGTGGTTGGAGGCAAATAGAAACCAAGAGAAACATCAAATTAAAAACATTTTATGGGGACTAGCAGTTGACGTAATGGCTATGTCACTGGACTCCCATGTAGCTGACCGCGATTCAAGTCCCAGACCCCGTGACTTGAACTCATGCCAGGCACATGTGTGTGTGTGCCCAAGATCCTGAGAGGAGAATGGAGGAGAAGGGATTGTGGCATGGCCATCCCCTCCCCTGGAGGGGGGGGGGATTTCTCACTTTCTGTCTGTCTTTCTGGCAAGCGCACGTGCCCTATAGCAAAAACCTCTCCAAAAAACACACAAACAAGAAAACAAAGAACATTTTACGTGTTTCTTGTGTTTAGAAAAGAGTGATATTATTATTGTTGCTGTGCTGTGAATACCTGAGGATGCATCAACTATGGAGAAGGCGCCTGCCAAACGTCTGCGTTCTGTAGAGCAGGTTAGTGAGCTGGCAGCAGCCGGGCTGAGGATGAGGCATCATGAAACCCACACTGCTCTGATGCATGCTCAGACAGGAAGCCCTGTCCACGCAGTTTCCAACAGCCGTTTACAAGGGGAGCTATGAAGAGTGACCTTGCCAGGAGTCTCTAGGGCTTCTGGAAGTCTCGTTTGCAGGGCACGGTTGCTCCTTGTTCTGGACCACCTGTCGGGAGGTGGCCTTGGACTCAGGTAGTGTCTACCTCTGGAGGAAAGGGCAAGCTTGCTCTCAGTCTTGAAAGTATGTTTACTGTGCACTTTTTTTAAATCGGGGCTCACTGGCCCAGTTGTGGTGGCACAGACAGTGGGGTGCTGCTGCATGTTGCTAGAGCCATCTGGGAGGCCCCAGGTTCAGATCCGAGGCTGACCCGAACCTGCCCATGATCCCGGCGAGCTGGGAGGGCAGGACTATGGTGTGAGGAGACTCTGTTGAGGGTGCCTGTCTCTCTGTCTCATGAAAGAAATGAGTAAGCTTTAGAGAAGACAAATTGGGTTTCCTGAAGCTCCAGGGTCCCCCTCTGTTGTACAAACTACTGCATGTTCAAGTGTTCACCCGATTCTCTGCAGTATCTTGTGGGACCCAGAGTTCGGGAGATTGGCACAGAAATGCAGGCACATGGGCTACTCTTACTAGAAAGTTGTCTTTTAGCTGAGACTTGCAATATCGTGTCACTTACCAACATTCATGACACTGGGGTATGCTACCTTGTCAGCTTACAAGTAGGGCAGACCCTTCTCAGGTCTTCATTCTTCTGGGACAGATGACAAAGACATGCTTTCTAGAAGATAAACAATGAGGACCTTGTGAGCTGCTTAACAAGACTTGAGGGGAGTCCAGGGGAATTGATAAGGTCTATATTAATTAAACCTCATGATAAATTGGACAATAAGTGGTCCTTCGTTATTGTGCATTGGGAGGTGGTTGCAGGCAGAGAAAACCAGGAAGTAAGATTGCTTGGAAGGAAGGGTAGTAAGAGAAGCAGCAGTTGAATACAACAGCCTTGCCGAGCCTGCAGGAAAAGCTAGCGGAGCCGGAGGGTCAGAGTGGACCATTGCTATTTGAATCCAGCGATTGCTCCCATAGTTTGAGCAGCTGAGACATCTGAAGAGGAATTGTTGTCGGTTGTCCTCCAGGCAGATGGAGGACATTCCTCGAGACCCTGGCGGTCAGCTCATGTCTACTGCACTGTAGCAACTCATACTAGATTTATCCTATGCTAGTAAAAATTCCCTATGCTTTCAGACAACAGTTACGGAGGTATGTTTCTATATGAGGTGTAAAAGGAGGAGAAAGTGGAGCCACTATTGACAGAATTAGATGCACTGTTAGAACTGGAGCTGGTTCTCAGGAGCATGAAGGGGTGAAGCTAAGAAAGGGGGTGAAGCTAAGGAAGATTGGAGACAGCAGGGTCATCTACGTCTCAATTCCTCCTGCAGCCTATCGTGCAGGTCCATTTGAAAACAGCAGTATGAGGATCCGGAGGTGGTTGCTTTTGCTTTTGTGGGGGTTATTTTGCTGTTAGAAGGGATCATTGACCTCCCAAGGACATTTTTCTGAGATACTGAAATTCCTGAGAAAACCATGGAGGATACATGGCCAAGCTTTCTGCCTCTTACTGCCCGGCTGGTTCCACAGTGCTGGTGAAGGGGCCCACCGGAGAGTGAGAAAGTGGCCCTATGAAATCTGCATAATTCTCATGGGCACTCCACCACCATGGAAACGTTCCCTCCCCCTTAGGTGGAAAAGGAGCTCCAGAGCTGCTTTTGTGGCAATAGGGTTGCAGGTGTCCCGTTAAAGTGAGTTTAAAAAGTCGCTCCTGGGCAAGCCAAGCCTGAGGTGCCAGAGGACGCAAAGTCAGGAAAGCAATGTGAAGGTGCTGCTGAGCCAAGGGCTCCCTGGGCTCCCAGGGACCTCGCCACCCATGCAGACTACCGGGGGGAGTGAGGACACTGGGGTCCGCTTGGCTGAACCAAAGCTGCTGCCACACGGCTCACAAGGAAAGGAATGTGCAGCAGCGTTTAACGGTGTCTTCCTCCACCCTGACCTCCGTCAGCTGCTTTAGGGAGAAAGAACAAAGGAGAAGTCTCCCTGCCCCCAGTACGTAGTCAGGGCCTGTCCACTCAGCAGAGTATATCTGAGAATTTGGAAAGGGCTCTATGGCCTTCTGGGGACAGGCACTAAAGCACGATCCTTAGGCAGACCCTGAAGGAAAACATGTTTAGATTTAGCAAATGGGGTTTGCAAAGGTTTCCGTGGGGGAGAGAAGGGAATGTAACCCTGAGGGTCTGTTTGCTGTTTTGTTGTTGATGTGCCGACATTTGAATAGGCGTTGACTGTCACAGGGTTGTACTTCCTGGTCCCACAGTGCTAGGAAAACACCGTGCTGACTGAGAAGAACTACATGGGTTTTTTGTTTGTTTGTTTGTTTTAGGGAGATTTTTGCTATTGGGCACATGTGCTTGCCAGACAGAGACAGAAAGCAAGAAATCACTCCCCAGGGGGCATGGCCATGCTGCAATCCTTTCTCCTTCATTCTCCCCTCAGGATTTTGGGCACACATGCACACCTGTCCAGCGTGAGTTTCAAGCCACCAGGTCCAGGACTCAAACCGTGGCCGGCCCTGTGGGAGTCCAGCGATGTAACCATTATGCTATCTGCGGTCCCGAGATGAACTACTTGTAAAGAACTGCTAGTGCACGTGGAAACTGCTCCCCGTCTGTGTCGCTGTCCTCTCTGCAGTTATCGAACAGAAATGTTGGGTTGTCGGAAAAGTCATGATGCAGTTTTGCATAGAAAATGTAGAAAATATGCATGGCTTTTTTGACAACCTGATAGTACAGCATTTTAGGAAAAAAGGACAGTCACAGTTGTGGCGAAGGCCCTAATGAAGGGAAGGGTAGTAAAAGCAGCAGCTGAGTACGACCACCTCATAGCGCCTGCAGAAAACGCTGGCGGGGCCGGAGGGTCAGACTGGACCGTCGCTATCTGAATCCAGGTTTTGCTCCCGTAGCTTCAGCCGCTGAGACATCTGAAACGTGGTCAAACCCGCTGCACCGCCTTCCACATCTCCCGCACCTGGTCTGCTCTACAGAGGACCCAGATCAGTTCTCTCACGTGGTCAGCATGTCTAGTAAGTCACCATGGTCCTCACACGCGGCCAGTTGTCCTGAACTTCCCTGCCGTTTGTAACCGGTAAGGTCAGGAAGTGGCACTGTGCTCCTACCCTCTCCTTTTCCAAAGTTCCTACGAGGTGCATCCTGCCAAGGCAGGGCTCTTGTCCTCGGCAGCCCTGCCTGTGGCCTTGTCACACACCCTGCGGCAGGAGTGACTCAAACCTTGAGAAAGTGCAGGGGACTGCTCGCCAAGTAAAGTGTTTTGGAACTACATGGATTCATTTCCCACATTCAGTCCCTCTGGTAGTCACAAAGACACTGCTTTAGAATCCAACGCTGAAAGAAGGCCTAACACTTCACTGGACTTGAGGAGCTGGAGACAGAACATACCTCTCTCAGGCATGTGTTTGGTCCTGAAGGAGAATACATGTGTGTGTGTGTGTATATATATATATACACACACACATACACATACACACACACATATAT
>NW_006204918.1:1426656-1428675 GCF_000334495.1 Tupaia belangeri chinensis
TATATTTTAATATAATCATATAGGTTATTTTATATATACTCTATATAATTTTTAAATATGTGAAATGTGTATATATATAATATATATGTGAATATATATAAAATAATATACTTATAAAATAAAAATACCAGTGCACTCACAGGCTGGCTTCCTTAAGTAAGGCTCACTCCAACTAGAAGCTGTCCAGCAAACTGAGAGACGCTTCCAGACCCTGAACCCTGTATCTGCTTTGAGTAACCAATGACTGCGACTTTGAGCCTCTGGTGAAGAGAGACTGCCTCAGCTCAGAGGTTCCCCTCGGGGTTCTGAACTTGCCATCTTCCTGACAAGGCTATTGAGTACACCCCCTTTAAAAAGCAGCTACCGACCGGGCTCTTGTCAAATGAGAAGCATGACACGTGAAGGCCTGGTGCGTTTCCGGTCTGATAGGCCCACGTTGGGGTGGGAGGTCAGAAGCAAAGACTGACAAGGTGGAAAGGGCCCGAGCAGCCTGGCTGTCAGAACGGAGTCACAGACTGCAGCAGCCTGGCCCACAGCCAGCGGTCAGACCCCGGCCACAGCGGCAGGAAACGGGGTAGCCCTCTTTGTGGTGCAGCCTTATCTCCCCTCCTGAGTCTGCAGCTAAGCTGCTACTTCCCTAGAGCCCTCCACTCACAGGGCTCCCTACATGTCGAGGCTTGGTCCTCTAATGGTTTGGCTCATTGAACCCAGAGACCAACTGGGCAGCTGGGCTGAATGTCGGGGTGGCTGAGCAGCGTGAGACAGCCACCCCTGTCGGTGGCCACGACCCAGAGCCGTATGCCTGGCTCTTGGTGGCACCGTCCTTGGTGAGCTCCTGCATGTTACCTTTAGGCTGTTCTGATGACCGAGCGCGGTGGTATGTTGCTCTGAGAACGCCAGGCTGGCAGACTCAGGATCGCTTTCCAGACCAAGAACTGGGGAAATAACTCTCAGCTGTTAGTCAAAACACCTGGGCTGCTCACATAGACCGTAAAGCCTGTTCTCTGACGAGACCAGCTGGAATGAAGCAGCCGGTTGAGCCTGTACTGCTCAGAATATCTTGTGCGGCCGAAATCCAGCATTGCCCGGGCATTGGAGGAGTCTGACCCGGCGAGACCCCAGGATCTGTCTGAGCACCCCCCCCCACCGACCTTTGAGCTCCGCTTCCAGTTGGATCAACATGTGGATGGGCAAGACCACTGTTGTGCGCCCCCCCACCACCACCACCTTGGAACAAAGCTTGGGTCAATTAGCATGTCAGCATGTCAGCAAGGCTGTTTGCTATTTGCTCCAGAAACTGTGGCAGCCTTACTGGGAAGCGACCCCCCTCTGACTCCCCAATTTACTACTATAAAAGAATTGCATAGCTCTCCTATACATCCTGAGTATATGATAAAATCTTCCAGGAAGTCCCCCCCCCACTGACCGCTCCCTTTGCTCTGATCACTTACTATTAATTACAATGCTTTACTTCCGTGGTCACAATAGAGGGTGGGCTGAAGTTCTTTCTAGGCAGAAGTAATCTTGACCTTTGGAAGGCCCTTTAAAATACATCCTTTCTTTACCTAAAATAGGATTAGGCCAAAACTGGCCCAGGACACCTCCGCCCTCTACAAGTGAAATAGATAAATATATTAGTGTAAGAATAAAATTAGATTAGCCTGTCTTACAAAGATAAAGTCTAACCTTTGCCTCTTTTGTTTCTGTACTAAAGCAGATGCTGCTGAAGTTGTGGAAACCTGGGGTAATTTGTTAACACCTTGCAGAAAGCCCGGAGCCATTTGCAAGCTAGTCTGGCAAGCTAGCCCAGACCTTTGTAATGTAAAATTCCTCCCTTCTGCTAGCCCCGGAAACCCAGATCAAATGCTCCTACAAGCCTGACCAAATGGTTGCCATAAGATTACCCTTGAAACCCCTTATCTTGCTTCCTCCCCTCATCCCACGGACTCATGTCTATATAACCTGAATACTCCTATGTTCGGGACTTCACTCTTAGCCATGTCTTGTATGACTGAGAGT
>NW_006204918.1:1428942-1434677 GCF_000334495.1 Tupaia belangeri chinensis
TCAATAAAAAGGCACGATAATTCCTAGCAGTTGTCACTCCTCAGAGAGCGATCTTTGAGGGGTGTCCGGCAAAGGACGTGCATGAAAAGGCATTGAGGCCTTTGTCTTCTGTTCACCTTTGCTGCCTCTGTCGAGATAACCTGAAAGACCCCCGACTCAAATAGCCGGTGACCCTTCAGTCCAAGGAGAGTCACGGCAACCCCAATCAACCACAAGAGTCAGTTCTTGCTGTAAAACACAAGAGGGCTTTATTGCTAGCGCGCTAGGACTCCACTCCTGGTCACAACAGACTCAGAGGGAAGTGGAGCCCCGAACAAAAGAAACATGCAGATTATATAGGCACAGGTTTGAGGGGTGAAGGGGGGAGTGAGGAATGAGGGAGTGGGGTACTGGTCCGGTGGTCTGGTGCCGGCTTCTTATCTATACAAGCAGCCTTCAGGGGTGTTTAGCAGATGTCTGGCTTTTCAGGGCCGGGGGTAACACAATTTACAGAGACCTGACTTTCTGCACATAGCTGAGCTGATACGAGGGAGTGAGGCACGCCCCAGCAGTCTGCATAGCTCAGGGCTGTTTTCTAAAGCAGTGGTGCAAGCTTTTGTACAGAAGCAAAAACAGCAAGCAGTTAATTATCACAGAATGTATTTTGAGTGCATTTTTATTCTTTCAAACCCACCCAAGCCGAGGCTGGTCCCCGGCAGGGCATAGTGACATGTCCACCAGCCTAGGCTGGGAACAGAGGTGAGGATTCTATTTCTGAAGCAGGAGCCACCAGGACAGGCCAGATCTGTGGCTGCTGCCAGAAGATGAATAGTTGGTATGAACATAAAGGACAGGTTTGATGGACTGACCCCCCCCCCAACACCAGGACTGATAACTCATTCAAACCGAGTGGAAAAGCTAGTTGGGAGGCCACATCGGAGGCCCTAGTAACCTTTGCATTGAACCTGGTGCAGGTAACTGCTCGGGGTACTCCACAATGCAAATAACACTGTCTTTCGGGGACACTATGCCCTCAGGAACCGTGTGTCTTGTGCATAGCCAAGCATTTCTTAACCTCCCTCCTGATAACCTGGACACAAAAGAGCTCTCTGATGACCTCAGAGATCTCTCCAAACTGAGGCTGCCCTTGTTTATCTAAAGAGCTTCCTGGAACAGTGACTAAATTATTTATGTGCCACCTATGGGAAGTGAACTGTACAACAAAAGTCCTCCAGCTCTAAATTGGTGGCACAAAATCTGCCCCCAACTTTAGCTGAAGTGATCAGTGGTGCCAGCTGGTCCCTGGAAGGCAGTCAGATCGGTTTCAGCTCACTGGCCATGCTGTCATGGATGACAGAACCGTGCTGGGTCCCCTGCTCGCAGGCCGAGGCAGTTCGAGCGAACGCGGCTACATCCTGCTGTACTTGGATTATCGCTTTGGGCCAAATGAGACCAGTGTGGTACCCGATGGGATTTGTAAGCTGGGTAGGAAAGGTCAACACAGAAACTGGTGGTTTATGGGACTTGCTTGGTTGGTTAGGACTGAGCCCCCAGGGTCATTCCTGAGACCATTGCTGTTACTTGGGCTTCTGTTGACAACAGTCAGTTAAAGTCTACACAAGATAAATGAAAAGGATGTGACCCTTCCCCTGTCCTTGAGCTGAAAGGAACTGTACTTTTCAATGGCAGAGTGACTACAGGAATGGCGGGCTCTGGGAAATTTGACAGAAGCCAGGACACTGTAGAATGAGGGATAGATAGGGCTGGAAGATAATTCTTCACAGGGCTCTCACATTTCTGTATATCTTGTGAGCAGGGCACTGACTTCTGTTTATTCTAGAATGAAATGACATAAGATGTTTGTCTAGAAAGCAGCTATGGAAGACAAAGATGGTTTGTCCCTCTGGAGCAAAGGGCAGGCATGTTTACCATCCAGTATAATAAAGATGTTTTTCCCCCTGTGAAGCCAAGGGCAGAGATGCATATTGTCTGTTTTAAACACTGTGGATTCCTGAAGCTTAGGGTCCCCCTCCTATAATGCAACCCACTCATGGGCAGGTGCCATCTGGAACTCTTGGTGTGCTCTCTGGAAGGCCCTCAGGAAAAGCAGAAGAAAGGCAGTTATTCTGGTTACCTATTGCTTTCCATGATAACCCGTTCTTTATCTCTGACATAGATCTAATGTCTTCTACCTACATGCATAACATGGTAGCCTAAATTGTTTGCTTGTAAGCAGTATAAAATGTAAAACCCTCTCTAGTTCTAGATAATAAGTTCTGGTGGATTCAAATTATTGTTAGACTTATCCCCTACTTGGGAAGAATAACGACTTTGTATATAACAATGCAATGATCTTTCCAATGAAAGAGAAAGATGGAAGACCCAATGGTCTTCCCTCTACAGTGTTATCAGAAAAATAAAAGAGGCTGTGTTATTCTGGAAAGATGTACCTTTAAGGCTGGATCCTCAGAAACATGGGGTGGATAAGGAGAGAGAGAAAACCAGGACCATAAGAGCGAGTGGTTCTCCAGGTCTGAGCTAATGTCGACTTGCTGAGCAGGTTCCATAAGGGCCATGGGCCATTCTGCAGTAGGATAGAGTTTCCAACGTTCCACCATTGAAATGTAGAAAGGTTGAGTTCATTCCATAGTCAGCAATGCAGAGCGAGAAGAGGCTCAGCATTGGCAGGCAACTCTGGAAAGCTGGGAAAATTTGCTGCTGTTTTCGTCCTTAGCAGAAGTATCTGGGTCCAGTCTAGTCCTCACCCACTCGCACTAGCCACGGAGGCCATATTGGTTTCCTCGAAAACACAAGCTTTCCTCCTCACAGAGGCCTTCTCTGAAATGCTTCATCCCATGGTCTTTGCAAGGCTAGCTATGTCTCCTCTGCGTTCAATTCACCCAGCAAACATTTAATGAGACCCTACATGTGCCAGGTTTTGTGCTATAGTCTAAGGATAAAGCAATCATACAACAACAAAATAAAATACAAAAACAAAATAATAAAACCAACCAACGTAAAAATAAATGATGTGTTAATGAAAACTAGTGTCTTAATGAAGTGTAGGGGCACGGATGACATAAATTTTATAAATACGTGAAACAAGTGATGTTTCAAAGGATGGCAAATGCACTAGGGGAAAGCACGTGATCGGGGAGGCGGGGAGAGGCAGGGTAATGGTGCAGTTTCACATAGGGCGTAGAGGGCATCTCACAAGTAACATCTGAACAAAGAACCTGAGAAGCGAGGGGGTAAGTCATGAGGCTCTCTGGACGATGACAGTGGCTCATGGCAGAGGAAGTCAGAAGTGCGGAGACGCTGAGATGGAAGTCTGGAAGTGTACCAGGTTCAAGGACTAGCAAAGACATGACGGCAGGTGGAGAGGGGTGAACCAGGGACAGCGCAGCAGGAGGAGCTGACGTCACGCAAGTGCAGAGCCTGAATCCAGCGAGCCCTGTACTCACTGCAGAGGCTCCGGCTGTTTTCTCATGCAATGAGCAGCAGTTTCCAGACTCAGGCGAGTTGGAATGATGGGTGAATGGACTGATCAAAGAGAGAGAGAGAGAGAGAGAGAGATGGGAGACCTAAGAGCGACAGGGGAGCAGCACTGAAGTCATGTCTTAGGGTTAATCTTAGGGCATAGTCCAGTGCAGAAGTGGACGGAAAGGCCTTCTAGAGAAGCACAGAAAATTCATCCCACAGAGCAGCAGGAGGAAAGCCAGAGGCGTAGGCAGACATGGTAACGGGCACCTAAGAAATATTTTAATTTTTTCCCTCATTGATTCTTTTTTTATTTATTAATTTTTTCAGTGAAATAGGAAGTCAGGGCCTCAGCAGAGCTTGAGAACAGGAGGTATGAGCGCCTTAAAGAAATGGACTAGAAAATGGAGTCTGCCTGCCCGCAGAGTCAAGGGCCCTCCGGGAGTCCAGGGTCTAATTTCATACGAGACTCCTCTTCATGGCTGCATTTTTCTCCAGGCTAAATTCAGTTGTCAGCTCCGCGTGAAGTGAGCTAGTCATTGTTCCTATCTTATCATGAACATTCTCTTCAGAGAAATCCCTCTTCCCCACTTTAACATGGCCGCTCAGTAACATCAGCATATCCCGATCCTCTGCATAGGAAAAAAGAAAAACACTGAGTGCGTTTCTTCTTGGCTCAGTTTTCTCGAGGTTACCTGATTCTCCTCTGGAAACGTGAAAGCAGACACTTTTCTACCTCATTCATGGCTGCGTTATAAAGTATTGGCTTGGTGTAAGAAAGGTGTTCAATAAACGTTGAATAGATGGTCCTGTCCTCCTTTTAATCGCAGGTGTGTGGGTGGGGAGGATGGGCTTGTAGGAAATTCACTTGCTTTCCAATTCATAAATCCAAGGGACAAATAGCTATCCAGCCCAGGAACAAGACATGCTCCTGCTCATCCGGAACCGCATATATTCTAGAAAAGAGAAAATTATCTGGAAGACACAGTTCAGTATTTCATGTCTTCCTCTTAATAGGTGGGTAGTAATGTTTTGTGAGTGTGAGAGGTAGAGTTTAAATAAGGTCTTTTTCTTTCTCTTTCTTTCTTCCTTTCCTTCTTTTTCTTTCTTCCTTTCTTTCTCTCTTTCTTCCTTCCTCCCTTTCTTTCTTTCTTCTTTCTTTCTTTTTTTCTTTCTTTCTTCCTTCCTTCCTTCCTTCCTTCCTTCCTTCCTTCCTTCCTTTCTTTCTTTCTTTCTTTCTTTCTTTCTTTCTTTCTTTCTTTCTTTCTTTTTCTTTTCTGTTACAGGGTGCATGCAGTCACCAGAGAGACAGACACAGAGACAGACAGACAGAAAGAGGAAAATGAGGAAGCATCGCCCAGGAGAGAGGGCCCCAGCACAGGCCCTCCTCCTTCCTTCTCCTCTTGGGATTTTGGGCATGCGTGCACACATGCCCAGTGCATCTTTTTAAAGTTTCCAACTCCAGGACTCAAACCATGTAGCTGGCCCTGTGGGATACAGCCATCCATGCCCTCTGTTGGACCTAGGTGAGCTTTCTTAATCTTCACTGACGGGGCCATGCAGACAACACATGCTGGTAAAGCGGCTGCCTCCCACGTCTAAAGGCAAGGCCTGGGCTGGGAAGAAACTGCGAGACAAGGACGGCGGTTTACTAACCCTCCTTGTGTCGCCGTACTGGCCCGTAGTCAATTTCTCTGCCGTGAGTTTTACTGTTATTACGGTACCCTGCAAGGGTAAAATATCACCCCCAACTATTATAATAAAGCCAATTAGTGATCTTGTAGGAATGTGGTTTCCTAAGACTGCAGGAGGGCAGGAAGTTTGAGACTCCCCCACCTGTCTGTTTTAGCCAAAATTAACATATGTTAAGATTAAGTTAGTATAAGCCAAATTAGTGTTAGTAACCTATGTAGATTGTTAGTTTAAGGCTAGTTTTATGTAAATACCCCTTGCTAAAGCTACAGGTCAAAGTTAGCTCGTGCCAGGCAAAGTCAGCACATTCACCCAGAGATAAAACAAAAGGGGAACCAGCAATTAGCATAATGGCTATGTCGCTGAACTTCCACATAGTCGACCATGGTTCGTGTCCCGGACCTGGTGGCTTAAAACTCACGCCAGGTGTGTGTGCGTGGGTGCCCAAGATCCCGAGAGGAGAATGGAGGAGAAGGGATTGCAGCGTGACCATCCCCCCTAGGGGGTGATTTCTCGCTTTCTGTCTCTATGTCTCTCTCTGTCTGTCTGGCAAGCGCACACGCCCTATAGCGAAAACCTCTCAA
>NW_006204918.1:1434953-1506746 GCF_000334495.1 Tupaia belangeri chinensis
ATCTAAGAAGAAGATACAACAGACAGACTTCCTCATCCTAAAAACTGTGATTGATTTTTACCTAATCTGACAAGACAAACGGCATGTTTTGTAATTATTGTTTCCATGCTTTGTATACCCTGTTCCTTAGAGTAGATTTTTTTTTTACTACCCCTCACCCCCTTTGCTTCCTAAACCTCCCTCAATAAATATGTTTTAATAGCCATGGGGCTGCTCTCCAGAGTTTTTTTCCTCTGACTGTAACCGGCTAAAAACATGCTAAAAAGTATTGAGGTTTTAGCCTAATTCTGTTCACCTGCACTGCCTCCAACGAGTCAACCCACCCCCGCTGAGGCTGGACCCCGGCACTTCACCTTCAATTATTTTTCCTATGTGTAAGATAAGAAAGAAGCAGTTTTATAATTCTGCATTAGCAATGATGTCAAATTTATAGGGAGAAAATCAGGCCTAATATAAGAGAAAAAAATCCAAAAGACTGAATTTTAGCATAATATATCTCAAAATAGTGGATTTCTGGTCCTGTCATTAAAATAAGAACCAGATTAGGTGACTTCTAATTCAGCTGCAATTAAGTCTATGCCAAGCATTCAGATAGGCAGACATAGGCATTTAAATTAATATGTTGCAGACCAGCAGGTGGCATAGTGGTTAAGGCGCTGGACTCCCACTGGCCGACGCAGTTCAAGCCCCAGGCCCGGTGGCTTGAAGAACACGCTGGGCACTTGTGCCCAAAATTCTGAGAGGAGACTAGACCGTCGTGGTGTGGCCATCCCCTCTGGGGGGAGGTGATTTCTTACTTTATCTCTCGCTGTATCTCTCTGGTGAGCACACATGCCCTATAAGCAAAAATCTATAAAAAATAAAAAAATATGTTGCAAAACCAATTCAAAGGGTATTTTCTCTTAGTTTTGTACATGGATCTAAGACTACTACTACCATCACACCCATCTCGAGGTAAACAGTGGGGTATATGCGTGTAACCACACTCGAGAGGCAGAGAAGGAATTGGTTATCCAGCTTGCAGGTCCTGTTTGCCTTTTGTTCTTTGCTAGATGGCACGTGTGCTCCCCAGAGCAAGACAGAGAAAGGAGAAAGCATCCCCCCACGGGGCATGGTCACAACGCACTCCCTTCTCCACCTTCCTCTCCCTTTGAGGTTTTGGGCACACATGGACATGCGCTCAGCAGTGTCAAGCTACCAGCTCTGGGACTCGAACTGCACCTTCAGCCTTGTGGTTCCGGCTACCTTAACGATCAGGCCACAGAGCCAGCCTGCTTGTATTTTTATTTTTTGGGAGAGATTTTCACTGTAGGGCGCGTGCGCTCGCCAGACAGAGAGAGACATAGAGACAGAAAGCGAGAAATCACCCCCCGGGGGGGATGGTCACGCCGCAATCCCTTCTCCTCCATTCTCCTCTCGGGATCTTGGGCACGCACGCACACGCGCCCGGCGTGAGTTTTAAGCTACCGGGTCCGAGACGTGAACCATGGTCGACTACATGGGAGTCCAGCGACATAGCCATTACGCTAACTGCTGGTTCCCCAGCCTGCTTGTATTTTTAATCATTACCTTAGCACCTATGCTAGCAAATAGGCAAAGAACAGGGCAGACCAATTAGCAGAGGTGATTCAGCTGCTAATTCTCATTTGGTTAGGGGAAGGTTGTGAATTTTTTCAGGGAAAACCTGTGCTCTCCATCCCCACTCCTATTATCCAGGTTTTAGTTCATCATCCCTTTCTGGCTTTGAGGATGGCAATTCCTCCATGCCTGCTGCAATCCAATCTGTCCTTCAGCTGACAAGTGCTAGCTTTAAAATGCAAATTCCACCAAGCCACTCCCTTGCATGAAAACGCCAGTGGCTGGTGGCAGGGCTCTGTACTCTGCCTCAGAAGCTTCCAGGCACCTGGTAGTTTGAACCTGTCTGTCTCCAGTCACCTCTCTCAGCCATCGTCTTCTCACTCACGACATTGCAGCTCTGTTGAACTAGTTCCACCACTGCTGATCCACCTGACTTTCCTCCAGTGGGGTCTCCACTCGGATTTCTGATGTTTGTGTTCCATGCTGGTCACCTCCTTCCACCCTTTAGGAAACCCAAGTTACGTCACCTGAGCCTGGCTCCTGGAGGCTGGGCCTCCTCTGCATGCTCAGAGACACTAGATGGTTTCGTTTTATCTGCTCTCCTTCCTCCCTCGCCACTTTTAAGCTCCTGGGAAGCAGCAGTTGGATCTGTCTTGCTCCTTACTGCAGTCCCCGTGCATGTCATAGCGCGAGACTCAGCAAGTATTCAAGATAGCTTTGTTGGCTCAATACACTTACTACATTAAAATTAGTAATAACATGTAATACATTTAGAATGAATTATACTTTAATTACACATACAAATATATAATTGACACATACAGTTGTAGCATTTTTAAATTTTATTTTTGTTAGGCTGATTGGAATGTTTTTAAATTCATAAAGTTTCATGGCTTCATTACATTAATGGCCTTAATTAGGCATCTGTATGAGATCCTCTGTTAAACTTGCAAGCTGTCTCTGAAGACTGGCTGATAAATCAGAGACCTAGAACGGAAAGACAAACACAACATTACCACAGTGAATGGGGTTCGAGGACGCCACACGCTGTCCTCGGAAATGCCGTTTTCAGTTAGATCACTGCGAAGACTGGGGCGTGACTGCTCTTGGTCATGGATGACAAAGGACAGCAGACCCACTGGACAGCATGTTGCATACCGCAAACAGCCACTGAGGCACGCTGGCTTTCCTCTGCAAGCCCACGCGTGAGCTGCCTCAAGTGGAGCCTACTGTGGCCGGCGATGAGTGGCATGGACGACAGAAAGGCTTTGCCTAACCCTGGGAAATGTGGATGGTGCTGTGGGCTCACAGTTCTGGGCACGCTCGAATGATGACACGGGTTCTGACTCCCTGAAATGGCAGAAGCTTTTACACAACCATATGTGAAGCTAAGCCTGAGGGCAGGGATCCTGGCAGCTGAGGAAATGGGAGGCAGAGCTTGCCAACGCCATCTGCTTAATTTTCCTAATAATCTCACACCTGCCAGTGAGACTCACCGCGTCTCGCAGAATGGCTGAGAGTCGTAGAAATGACGGTAACCTCACTCTCAGTATGAGTGGCTTTCCAACTTACCTGTCTGCTCCGAAATGACCAGGAGGTTACTATCTCTCAGCAACGTCTCTGCCGTTAAGTCCCGTTTTCTAAGAGCCTACAGTAGTCATGACACCCTCTGTCTAAAATGAGACTGATTAAACAACAGGCCTCTGACAGAAAGAGCCTTTCACCTGCTGGGCCTCTTTGTTGGAGTTTCCATCAGTTCCCACACAGGCAGTCTGCACAAAGACCTGAGTTCTCTAGCTTTCTGCTTTCTCTAACCAGCTTTAACATTTAGCTAGAAGTACTCCCCCTCTGTCACAGCAACGCCTGCGTCCTTAGTTCAGTTAGTGACTAAGGTCTAGATGCGTCTTTCAATTCAGAATTTTCTCCCGAATGATCTCGGCTGCCTTCCGAAGTTCTGAAAGCCACGGTCTATGAAAGGCCTGGTCCTACCATGACAGTAGGCAATGCAGAGGGCAGAGGGGGAAGGCCACAGGGTTCAGGGAGTTTGGACACTCGCATAAGTCATGTAACCTTATCATTAGTCTCCGTAAACACGAGAACAGCGACATTCGAGAAATCACTGATTGCTATGTCTACGTAACTCCACCTCTCCAAATGGTAAATAGCATTCCTGGGGAAGCATTAGGCTTTCTGACCTAAGTTCAGCCTGGCACGCATTGCCTTTGAAGAATGAGAAGGGACCAACAGTTAGTGTAATGGCTATGTCGCTGAACTCCCACATAGTCAACCATGGTTCGAGTCCCGGACCCAGTGGCTTAAACTCACACCAGGCACGTGTGTGTGCCTGCCCAAGATCCTGAGAGAAGAATGGAGGAGAAGGGATTGTGGTGTGGCCATACCCCCTGGGGGGTGATTTCTCCCTTTCTGTTTCTCTCTTTCTGGCGAGTGCACAGTGAGCTATAGCAAAAACAAAACAAAACAAAAACAAAAACAAAAAACAAAAACACCTCTGCAAAAAAAAAAAAAAAAGAATAAGAAGGAATTACACAAGCTATGTTTTTAATATTTTTGTTTTGTTTTGTTTTGTTTTTTGGAGAGATTTTCACTGTAGGGCGCGTGCGCTCATCAGACAGACAGAGAGAGACAAGACAGCAATCCCTTCTCCTCCATTCTCCTCTCGGGATCTTGGGCATGCACGCACACGCGCCCGGCGTGAGTTTTAAGCCACCGGGTCTGGGACACGAACTGCGGTCGACTACGTGGGGCCCCAGCAATTTAGCCATTACGCTAACTGCTGGTTCCCGCTATGTTTTTAATATTAACTCTGGAAAACAGGTTCTATTTTCAATGACGCCCTCTCTCTAGGGTAAAGAAAAAAAAGTACTCTAGCAATAGGCACCTTGCCGTCCGACTGATTTTGTGATGTAGGAAGCGCCCACATAGGAAACAGCTCCCAGGAGGTGAAAGCGTCGCATCTAATCTTGAAAGTACATACCACAAGGTGGTGAGTGAGTGGTCATAGTGAGAACACTTATAGCATCACTGGCATCAGAAAATCCTTCAAATAGTGGATTTTCTTGACCAACTTCTACAAGACTGACTCACCCACTCCAGGAAATGTTATCGATGATAAATACATAATCTGCTGAAAGAATTTCACACAGACAAAATCAGCATCTACCTTAGATTTTCATTGCATTTCAGACTGCATGCCTTGATTCATTATAAAGGTTCTAATTTATCATGAACCAGTGCACAGATATTTTCACTATAACCAGTATATATGAAGCTGTTTACTTTTAAGCATTTCTATTGAAACCATGTTGGAAAAAAAACTCTCAGAACTTAACACTATAAAAATATGGCTGTATTAATTTCTAATTATTTTTCTGAAAAAGATATGATTAGTAGCTTAATATTATCCATTGAAAAATTATAAACTAAATCACAGAAAGATGTATTAAAAATATAGTTACATGAATAATTAGACTACATGGAGAATGCTAATGTTCTAGACCTTGAGACACAATGTGTTGGTAATTTTAATACATAAAATTAATTTTTAAAATACTGCAAGAGTGTTTAAAGAATTAAGAATCAATTTCCATTGAAATTAAGTTTTTCAGATAGTAAATTAAAATAGTTTATCTAATATTGCCATAAGCTGATTCTTTAATGGACTAATTGTCATTTTTCCATTTAAAAATTTCATTTTTGATAAGTAAAATTATATAAATTTATGGGGTAAAATATGATATTTCCATATATGTATGCACTGTGGAATGATGAAACCAGGATAGTTAACATAGCTATCATCTCATATAGTATTTGTTTTAAAGCATTTAAAACCCATTCTTTTAGCAATTTTTTAAAATATAGAATATTATTATTCTAGTTACTGAACTATAAAACAGATAATGACTTGTTCCTTCTAAGTGGAACTCTGTGTTCTTTGACCATCAATTGTTCTTTCCCTGTCCACCATGTTGCCATCCTTTAGCCTCTGGTAATCAACGTCTACTCTCTTTAAAGACTTCAATTTTTAAAAAAAAAAAAAAAGAATAAGAAGGAATTACACAAGCTATGTTTTTAATATTTTTGTTTTGTTTTGTTTTGTTTTTTGGAGAGATTTTCACTGTAGGGCGCGTGCGCTCATCAGACAGACAGAGAGAGACATAGAGACATAAAGCGAGAAATCACCCCCCAGGGGGGATGGTCACGCCGCAATCCCTTCTCCTCCATTCTCCTCTCGGGATCTTGGGCATGCACGCACACGCGCCCGGCGTGAGTTTTAAGCCACCGGGTCTGGGACACGAACTGCGGTCGACTACGTGGGAGTCCAGCGACATAGCCATTACGCTAACTGCTGGTTCCCGCTATGTTTTTAATATTAACTCTGGAAAACAGGTTCTATTTTCAATGACGCCCTCTCTCTAGGGTAAAGAAAAAAAAGTACTCTAGCAATAGGCACCTTGCCGTCCGACTGATTTTGTGATGTAGGAAGCGCCCACATAGGAAACAGCTCCCAGGAGGTGAAAGCGTCGCATCTAATCTTGAAAGTACATACCACAAGGTGGTGAGTGAGTGGTCATAGTGAGAACACTTATAGCATCACTGGCATCAGAAAATCCTTCAAATAGTGGATTTTCTTGACCAACTTCTACAAGACTGACTCACCCACTCCAGGAAATGTTATCGATGATAAATACATAATCTGCTGAAAGAATTTCACACAGACAAAATCAGCATCTACCTTAGATTTTCATTGCATTTCAGACTGCATGCCTTGATTCATTATAAAGGTTCTAATTTATCATGAACCAGTGCACAGATATTTTCACTATAACCAGTATATATGAAGCTGTTTACTTTTAAGCATTTCTATTGAAACCATGTTGGAAAAAAAACTCTCAGAACTTAACACTATAAAAATATGGCTGTATTAATTTCTAATTATTTTTCTGAAAAAGATATGATTAGTAGCTTAATATTATCCATTGAAAAATTATAAACTAAATCACAGAAAGATGTATTAAAAATATAGTTACATGAATAATTAGACTACATGGAGAATGCTAATGTTCTAGACCTTGAGACACAATGTGTTGGTAATTTTAATACATAAAATTAATTTTTAAAATACTGCAAGAGTGTTTAAAGAATTAAGAATCAATTTCCATTGAAATTAAGTTTTTCAGATAGTAAATTAAAATAGTTTATCTAATATTGCCATAAGCTGATTCTTTAATGGACTAATTGTCATTTTTCCATTTAAAAATTTCATTTTTGATAAGTAAAATTATATAAATTTATGGGGTAAAATATGATATTTCCATATATGTATGCACTGTGGAATGATGAAACCAGGATAGTTAACATAGCTATCATCTCATATAGTATTTGTTTTAAAGCATTTAAAACCCATTCTTTTAGCAATTTTTTAAAATATAGAATATTATTATTCTAGTTACTGAACTATAAAACAGATAATGACTTGTTCCTTCTAAGTGGAACTCTGTGTTCTTTGACCATCAATTGTTCTTTCCCTGTCCACCATGTTGCCATCCTTTAGCCTCTGGTAATCAACGTCTACTCTCTTTAAAGACTTCAATTTTTTTTGTTCCCCATATAAGTGAGAGAGTGTGTTATTTTTCTTACTATGCCTGACTTATTTCACTTAGTATGATGTTCTATAGATCCATCCATGCTATGAATGACAAAATTTCCTTCTTTAAAGGTTGAATAGCACTCCATTCTGTATATAGAACACATATCTTACCACCAATCCACGGATGGACATGTCAGCTGTTTACAGATCTTGTTTATTATTGATAATGCTGCCATGAACATGGAAGTGGAGATAGCACTTCAACATACTGATTTTAATTCTACCAAATTAGACTGAATTAGAAATAGGACTGCTGGATTCTAAGGTAGTGCTATTTTTAGTTTTTTGGATGAACCTTCATATTGTTTTCTAAAATGGCTGCAGCGGTTTACATTTCCACCAGAGTACACAAGAGTTCCTTTTCCTTCAGATTCTCACCAATACTTACCTTTTGTTTTTAGGCTAATGGTAATTCTACTGGGTGTGAGGTGGTATCTCACTCTCACTTGAATTTTTAAGCATCTCCCTGACAATTAGTAATGCGAGCAGTTTTTCCATCTGTCTGTTGATCATTTGTATGTTGTCTATTTAGAAATGTGTATTGAGATCTTTTGCTAATTTTTAATAAGGTTATTTGTTTTGGCATTGAGTAGTTTGAATTACTTATATACGTTGGCTATTTGTCCTTTATGCAATATGATTTTTCTCCCCATTCTTGCCTTTCTTCTTCACTCTGCTACTTGTTTCTTTTTACACAGGTTTTTAATATGATGCAATTCCACTCGTCTGTTTCTGCTTTTGCTGCCTTGCTTTTATAGTCATATCCAAGAAACAATCACCAAGATCAGTGTCATAGAACTTTCCCCGCTATGTTTTCTTCTAGTAGTTTTAGAGTTTCTAGTCTTAAGTCTTTTATCTGGTTTGAGTTGATTCTTGTATAAGGAATGGAATAAAGATCCAATTTCATTTTTCTGCAAGTGGTTAGCCAGTTTTCCCACCACCAATTATCAAAGAGACTGCTCTTTTTGCATTATGTGTGCTTGGTACTTTTATCAAAAGAAATACATCCGTAATGTATTTGTAGAATCAGGTAGTGTGATACCTCCAGTTTTGTTCTTATTGCTCAAGATTTCTTCAGCTGTCTAGTTTTGTTTCCATACAAATGTTTTCCTTGTGTGTATCTGTAACGTATTTTCACTTTTCAAATGTATACAACCATATCATCTGCTAATAATGATAATTTTATTACTTCTTTTTCAATTCTTTTGTTTCTTGTCTCATTTGTCTATGACTTCCTGTGCAATGCTGAATAAAAGTGACGGTAGTGGACATCTCTATCCTTTCTTTTAGACAATCAAATCAAGGATATTACCATATTAATCATTTTCAATGGAGAACTTCACATTCTGATGTCTGTTACGTATTTCTTCTCTGAGCCCCTCCCACCCACTCTCTTCTCTCTACCTGACTCCCATATAATCTCTGGTATCTATACGTGTCTCTCCTACCATTATATTTTCAGACTTTTCAAAATTCCTAAGTAAGTCTTCACAGAAATTTTTTTAAAAAATTCTGAAATTTGTCTGGAAACTTTAAGTTTACTGAAATACTTCACTGAATTCATTGATCAGTTCTAAAAATTTTTAGTGGAGTCTTTTGGGCTTTTTATATGTAAATATGGTCATGTTATCAACAAAAAGAGATCATTTTACTCTTCTTTTTTTATTTGGCTTTTACTGCATTGAACATTCCTTGCTTATGGAGTTTATATGAAAGGATGACAAGTTTTTGTCAGATGCCTTTCCTGTGTCTGTTGACATGAATCACATGGTTTTTGTCTTCATTTTGTTAATATGGCATATCACATTTTTAAAAATTCTAATCACCTTGCATTCTAGAAGTACATCCTACTTGGTAATGATGAAAAATAGATGTAATCTACTGACAAATGAGTTTATGAGATTTCGTTAAGGATTTTTATATTACGTCTATTAAAAATATTGGTGTATAGTTTCCTTTTCATACAGTGTCTTTAGTATCAAAATGATGTTGGCCATGTAAGATGAGTTTGAAAGTAGCCCCTCCTGTTCAATTTTTTGGAAAATTTTGAAAAGTGAAATTAGTTTTTTTTTTCTGAATGTTTGATTGAGTTGAGCATTGAAGTCATCTGGTTATGGGAGATGTTTTTCCCCCAACTATTTCAATCTTTTTACTTGTTATTGGTCTGTTCAGATTTCTGATTTCTTAATGATTCAGTCTTCTAGATTTCAAAGAATGTATACTTTTCTTATACATGATCTAATTTGGTGGCATATAATTGTTCATAGCAGTCTCTAATGACTATACTTCTGTGTTTTCAGTTATATCTCCTCTTTTATTCTTTAAACTTATTTGAATCTTTTTTTCTTAGTCTACCTAAGAGCTTGTCAATTTTGTTTATTTTTTTTTTTAAAAACTATTTTTGTTGGTCTTTTCTATTTTTTTTAGTCGCTATTTCATTTATTTTTATTTCCTTCCTTATGTGAACTTTGGGCTTAGTTTATTCTTATTGTTCTGGTTCCGTGAGGTACAACACTAGTTCATCTAAGATCTCTTCTGATGTAAGAATTTAATGCTGTAAGCTTCTCTCTTGGAACTGCTTTTGCTCTGCCCCCACATTTTGGTAAACTGTGTTTCCCTTTTCATTTGTCTCAAGGTATTTTTAAATTCCTCCCCGACTCTTTTTATTGCCATAGGGCATGCACACCTGCTAGAGAGAGAAAGAGACAGCACTAGAGGGAGAGGGATAAAGCACCCTCCAATGGGGAGTGGTCACACCACAATTCATGTTTCTCCTCTTTGTCCTGTTGAAATTTGGAGTACACATGTACACATGCCTGTGTGCTTTTCAGGCCACCAGGCCTGGGATTCTAACCACAGTTGGCCATGTAAGATGCAGTTCCACTGTGCTGTGGGGCAGGTCCATAAATTTCCCTCTTAATTTCTTCTTTGACTCAATAGTTGTTCAAGAGCATATTGTTTAATTTCTACATATTTGTGAATTTCCCATGACTTTTTTTTTTTATTGATTTCTAGTTTCATACACTATGGCTGGAAACATACTTAACATCATTTCAATCTTCTTAGATTTGTTAAGAGTAATTTTGTGCCTCAACATATTATTTATCCTGCAGAACACTCTATGGACCCTTAAGAACAATGTTTATTTTGATGCTATTGGATGAAATGTTGTGTATAAATCTATTAGGTTCATGTGGTTTAAAATGTATAGTTCAAATTCAGTATTTCCTTATCGATGTTCTGTACGTTCTTTCCAGGATTAAAAGAAGGGTATTAAAATCCTCTACTGCTGGGACCAGCAGCTGGAGTAATGGCTATGTCGCTGAACTCCCATGTAATTGACCCCGGTTCAAGTCCTGAACCTAGTAGCTTAAACTCAAACCGGGCGCGTGTGCATGTGTGTCCAAGATCCCAAGGGGAGAATGGAGAAGAAGGGATTGCGGCGTGGCCATCACCCCGGGGGGAGATTTCTTGCAGTCTGTCTCTCTCTGTCTTTCCGGTGAGCGCACACACCCTATAGCAAAAACCTCTCAAAAAAAAAAAAAATCCTCTACTGCTATTGTGTTACAGTTCACTGCTCCTTGCAGATCTCCTAAAGTTTGCTTTATATATTTAGGTGCTCTAATATTGGGAGCATATACATTTATCATTGTTATATCTTCTTGATGAACTGACCCCTTTGCCACTATATAACGAACCTCCTTATCTCCTTTTATAGTTTCTGACTTAAAGTCTATTTTGTCTGATATAAAAATACCTAAAGTTATTCCTGTTCTATTTTGCTTTCCATTTGTATAATTTTCTTTGATTCCTTCACTTTCATTCTAAAAATTTTTTAAGGTGAAGTGAGTCTCTTGTAGGCTGCATATAGTTGGGTCTTGCCTTTTTATCTTTTTAGCTACTCTATGTCTTTTGACATAGAGAACTTATTCACTTACATTCCAAGTAATTGTTGACAGGTAAAGACTTCACAGTGATAGTTCATTGTTTTTCGGTTATCTTGCACATTCTTTGTTCCTTTTTTCATCTGTTGCTTTCTTATTTGTGATTTGATGGTTTGCTGCAAAGACATGCTTTGAATCTTTTTATTTATTTATCTTTTATATATTCATTATAGGCTTTTGTTTTATGGTTATCGAAACATCTTAGACTATTTAAGCATGATAATAACTTGAGTTGCACATACAAACTCTACACTTGAAGTCCCCTTACCCCATATTTTGTTTTTTGATGTCACAGTTTACAACTTGTATCCTTCAACAAATTACTGTAGTTATTGTTTTTTCTTGTCTTAACCATTATAGTAGAGATACAATTGATTTACCTATCAGCATTATAGTATCAGTGTTTTGAATTTAACAATGTTAAAATTTTACTTATAGGAGTTGGCAGGTGGTGTGGTGGTTAAGAGCTCTGGGCTCCCACATGGCTGACTGCAGTTCGAGTCCCTGGCCTGAAGGATTCTTTTCTCACTTTCTCTCTCTCACTCTGTCCCTCTCTGGTCAAAAACAATAAGAGAGAGAGAGAGAGAGAGAGAAAGAGAAAGAAGGAGAGGAAGGAAGGAAGGAAGGAAGGAAGGAAAGAAAATTCTTTATACTTTTTCCTTTATACCTTAACCAATGAGTATTGGGACTGCTGGGTTTATTATTCTTGGTTCATAGGTAAATAAATAATAAGTTTTCATTTTGTTTTGTTTTCCTTTCAGGATTTTTGAATACATCATCTCACTTCCTTCTGGCTTGCAAGATTTCTGCTAAAAAAAAAAATTGATAAAATCTACTCATAGTCTTAATGAGGGTCTTTTGACTATAACTATTTTTCCTGTTGCTTTAAAAAATATGTTCTTTTGTTCCTTATCTTTAACTTTTGAAATTTGATTATGATGTGTCTTGGTGTGGGTGTCTCTGGATCCATTTTACTTGGTTTCCTTTGGGCCACTTGGAATTGGATTTCTATTTCCTTTCCCAGGCTTGGGGAATTTTCTGCCATTAATTCTTTTTTGAAAGATATTTACTTAATTTTATCTATTTTTATTATTTTAAATTTTACTATAGACCACATCCACTGAACAGAGAGAGAGAGAGGAAAGGAGAGAGAGAGGGGAGAGAGTGAAAGCCACCTTTCAGGTCCAGGACTTGAACCACAGCCTGCTATGTGGGAGTCTAATGCCTCAACCACCACACCGTCTACTGGCCCCTTGCCAGTAATGCTTTAACTATATTTTCTGTTTCCTTCCATCTCTCTTATTGGTAAGCCAATAATGCATTGTTGTTCTGCTTGATAGCTTCCCATAAGTCTCTTCACTTTTTATTTCTTTTTGCTTCTCAAGATTGGATGATCTGTCTTCACACCCACTGAATCTTCTACTCGAGCTAGCCTGCTGTTGAACCCCTCTATTACATTTTTTTTTCATTCAGTTCTACTATTCTTCAGTCCTATGATTCCTGTTTGGTATTTTCTTACACTTTATATCTCATTGTTGAGATTCTCTGTGTATTTTTGCATTGCTCTTTTGACCTCAGCACACATCTTTATGGTCATTAGCTTAGATTCCCTGTTGAATAAACCACGCATCTCCATTTCACTGGGTTTAGTTTCTGGGAGTTGTGTTCTTTTTTTTTTTAATTAGGAACACATTTCCCTATTTCTCCATTTTCCTTCACTTGCTGTGGTTTTTGCATATCAGATAACAATCAACTGCTTCTTCCCTCCGTGACAGGTTGGCCTCATGTAGAAGGATCTCACCAATCCATTCAGCCAGAGCTTCTGAGGTACCTCTAAAATCTTTATTTATTTTAGTTTGCTATAGGATATGGGTGCTCACTGGAGAGAGACAGAGAGGGAGAGAGAAAGTGAGAAATCATCTCCCAGGGGGGATGGCCCAGCCGCATCCTTTCTCTTCCACTCTCCTCTCGGGATTTTGGTTGTGCACATACATGTGTCGGTATTTTTCAAGCTGCCAGGTCTGACACTCGAAATATATAGTCCGCCATGTGGGATCCGGCCTCCTTAACCATCATGCCACCTGGCTAGTGGTATAGATCAAATCTTTATGTTTGTCCAAACTGCTCTCTTTGTTTTCAGTGACCCATTACATGTGTCACATCTTGTCAGTACCAAAAACAGGAATGTAGAATCCAGATCTAGATGTCACTGAAAACCTAGTGGGGTTAGATACGTACTTCAGACCCTTCTGTCCTCCTGGAAACACTGAGTGTGTATTTGTCTTCCACTCTGGGCTAAGAGGAGGTGACAAATGTCCGTACTCCTATCTGATGTGCACCCTCTGATCCTGGGGGGAGAGGCACAGGATGTGGTCATGCCTTCGCTTTCTCTGACCGAGGGACGCAGACACGCAGAACTGCGCCAGCTCCAGGGGCTGGCCGGGAGAAGCCAGGGCCGTGCGTGTGAGCTACGGAAGCTGTGGCACTAGCACGTAATCACGGGTCCTCGAGGAAGAATGAGTTCACTTAGAGAATAAACCTACAGCAGCCTGAGTAGGGTCTCAGCACGTCCTGAGCCTTCTCTGCTGGTTTGCCCCATTGATAAATCTGTCTGATCCTTTAACTCATCAGTGCAAACTAGTTAGAAGTCAGCCATCAGGCAGTCCCAGGAAGAGTGTGCCGTGAACCCCTCCCAGGGAGAAATACGGAGCTGTGCTTTTCAGTCCTTTCTCTGCATTGTTCCCGGGGGACAGAGCCTCTGGAAGTACTAGCACACCTGCCTTGGACCAGCAGATGGCGTAACGGTTGTCACTGGACTCCCACATAGTCAACTGTGGTTCGAGTCCCGGACCTAACATCTTAAAACTCACACGGTGTGTGTGTGCGCACACGCCCAAGATCCTGAGAAGAGAATGGAGAAGGGATTGCTACGTGACCACTCCACCTGGAGGGTGATTTCTCGCTTTCTGTCTGTGTCCCTCTGGTGAGCGCACACCCCTATAGCCATAATCTCTCTAAAAACAGAACAAGACCAAAAAACCACCTCCCTATTCTTTGATCTAGGGCGACTTGTATATGTGTGTGTGTGTGTGTGTATGTATATATATACATACACACACACACACACACACACACACACACACCCAATATCCTCTGTTCCCACAGCTAGGAGATTTAGCATGCAGGTCCTCGGGTGTGAGCTGTAAAAGCTGGGGTGCTTGATGCATGAACAAACTCACCCCGAGAGGAATTGGTAGACCTGGAGTACTCACTGGAGTGAGCTAGGAAAGTGGCCACAGGGAGAGCCGAGGTCAGCCTCAGGTGGCCAGGGGTCTATTGCTAGTTGGCCATTTTTTTTTTTTTTTTTTGGGGGCTATAGGGCGTGTGCACTCCCCAGACAGACAGAGAGAGACAGAGAGACAGAAAGCGAGAAATCAACCCCCAGGAGGGGCTGGACACGACACAATCCCTTCTCCTCCATTCTCCTCTCAGGATCCTGGGCACACACGCACACGCGCCCGGCGTGAGTTTAAGCCACCAGGTCCGAGACTCGAACCACGGTCGACTACGTGGGAGTCCAGTGACATAGCCATTACTCTAGCTGCTGGTCCTGCTAGTTGGCCATTTTTAACTTCTGGACGCGGGCAAGTTTGAGGCTCGACTGTCAGCAGCAGCATTTGAGTCTCCTCTGGCGAGAAAGCTGGGACCTTTTCCTTTCAGCCTTTTCCCTGCCCTGATTTCTGGGGATGAAGCCTCCAGAAGTGCCTGTGTGTGAATATAAAATGGACACTTTTTCTTCTATAGTCTAGAGGGATTTGCACATGCTTGGTTCTCTTGGTTCCCAAACTTAATGAATTAAGGTGTGGTGATTAAGGGTGCTGGGCTCCCACATGGACGACCGTGGTTCAAATCTCAGTCTTGGCAGCTTGCTTTCTCACTTTCTCTCTCTCTCTTTCTGATCAACTTAAAATAAATGAACAAATACATAAAGTTAAATAGTTCTTTGGGGAAGAAAAAAAGCACCTGCCCAGGAAGTCTCAGGGCATGGTATGTGTGGTTCAAAGTTGGCTCTCCTCAGGGAGAAGCCAGGAGTTAGGGATCCCTTCCCTCATTGCAGGAATCTCTGGGGCAAGGTCTGTGCCCACGTGTGCCTCAGCTTCCCATCCATCTGATGTGGAGAGTGTCTGAGTTTCCCAGTACATAGGACTCTCTCATTTCCGGCTTCTTCTCAGAGGGAGCGAACCCAGGAATGGATGCTTATTCAGTGCACCTCTGAGTGAAGGGAGAGTTGAGAGCCTCTTACTCTAGCATGCTGTTGACATTACCACATCATCCATTTTTCAAACGCACATAATATCATTAACTTGGTGTCAGGAAGGAACATGAAGGAAATACAAGTCAGGTACTGTTTAAATTTTATTCTTTAGTAAATCCAGATATATACTCTAATGTTCCCTAGATGTTTCATATTGTTTCCTTAAAAGGGAGAAGCTGAATTCCTTATAATGTTCATCAGAAGAGAACCTTAAATTGTAAATATTATATTTTGTAATTTATATGGAAAGGCCATTAGATAGCTCTACTGATCAATATTCTGCTTTCATTTTGCTTGTTTTTGAGAATCTATTTTTTTTGGCAGGATGAAACTTAGTACCATTAAAAGGAAGATCTGTAAGGATGACATTTTAAAAATTAAGCTCTTCTTTGGAATAATATTATTTGTGGTAGAGAAATGGATGTTTATAGTAAAGATGATTATCAGAATTTCAATTAAGCAAATCATATGCAAAATTTTACATTTGATTTAAAAGAAAACACTTCCTAACAAAAATTCACATAATTACATTTTAGTGTCATTTTCCCCCCTTGCTTCTTTAATGTTAGAAAACCAAAAAGATGATGTATAATAAAAACTAACAATCTGAATTCTAGGACTGTTAACTAGTTTAGTCATCAATAAATATTCATTAAATACTTACTAAATGCCAGACATAGTGAGATCTACTGGGCATAGAATATAATAGTAAGATAAAAACTTTGGAGAGAAAAAGGCAAGTATAGACCATGGAAAGGAGTCAAGAACTGAAAAGCAGTGGAAGCCACCGAAAAATTTAAGCAGGGAGGGGCATAATCTAATTAAGATTAATTTTGCCATATTGAGAATGGATTGATGTGAGATTTAAGAGTGGAAATGGGGTCGTTAGCTGTTAGAATGGGGAGATCCTGCAGAAATCCAGGTGACAGAAGACTATGACCTGCTGTAGGCTTTTGGACAGACCAGAAAGGTACTCATTAGTCAGTTATTTTGGCTCCAATTATATTTCACAAATGTTCACTGAGCAGCTACTATGTCTGAGACTATAAAATGTTGGGTCTACTTGACGCTGGCAGCAACACACAATGACTGAATGCCCAGAGGATGGGAAAGTTTTTTAGAGAAGATAAATTCTGACCTATTTCTTGCAGTAACATTTGAGAACAGTATAGGTACCAGCAAGAAGTGGCCTTTCAATTAGAAATAAAACTAAAAAGAGTGTAAATGCATGATCTATTCAAGATACAATGAGCAATTCAGCTGGTTGGAATTTAGGGTGGTGACAGTGAGTTGAAGGTAAAACTGGGAAGTCAAGTTGAGGCCAGACTAAAACATATATGGATTTTATCTTAGGAACAATAATTAAACCACAAAATGTTTTGAAGCAAGGGAATGACAATATGAATAAAATTGTATCTTTTAACAGTAATGTAAACAGGATAGTTTGCACCAAAAAGACACTGGAAAAAGTGAGGGATTTTTAGGAACCTCTTGAAATTGTTATACCAAGCCACGCTAAGGACTGACAGTAAGGCAACAGTGGTATACACTAAGATACAGATTAGAAAGTCATTTATAAGAAACTAGTTGATCAACTGGCTCTAGCTATCTCTGCTAATACGTCAGAAAATAAGTGATACTTGGTGAGACAGAATCACAAGGGCTCACGGACTAACATGTGTTTAAGTATTTCGGTATGTACTACACATAATATATACAAGATTTAATAAAGATATAAATGATACATGTTCTGCCAATCTATAATACTTACATCCTCGTGTTTAGAAGAGTATCATTTAAACTTTAATCCCAAGATTATCATCTTTGAGTTTACATTTTTTAAGTCTCTAGGATCACCTTAAATCAAAGAGAAATTACTACTCTATAGATCAAAAATTACGAGACCACTAAGTCCATTGTTTCCACGGTTTATTCGGTTACAACCAAAACCCGAGGATCCTCAAGGTCACTGTGTCTTCTCCTAGTCTTCGGCCATTGTGTTCTCCTCAAAGGTGTGACCTCTACCGTGACTGTGCTCCAACTCTATTCCATTTGCCTGAGAGATTCTTGATGCGAATATGAGAACTAGCCCTGTTCAGACTGCAATGGGAAGCTGTGTGCATGGTCCACGTGTGCATGGACACAGCCCCTTCCTCTAGCAGACTCAGAGCCGCTAAGCTTTATGAGTACTGCTCTCGTGGCTCTCTGCATCACTGTCCTCTGGCATTTGACTTCTCAGTCCCAGATATGTCCAATCAAAAATAATTACTAATTTTGAAAAACAATGGCCCTAGAAGTTGCTTTCTAAAAGCTATTTGTCATGTGATTAAGATACTCTAATTTGATCATTAGCTCACACTGTGACCTTGAGCATTAAAAAAAACACTAAGAAAAATGATCACAGATCATGAAAGAAAACAAGACTCATTCTAATTCCATCATTCTGTGACAATTATTTAACATTTCCCTTGATTTCCTTCTTTTATATTTGTAAATGAGTTTATATATGAAACACCAAAAATTGTAAAATAATTTTTTATCTGACAGAGGGCACATGCACTTGCCAGAGAGAGAGCATTTCCCAATAGCATGTTCATGACACAGTCCCTTTTCCGGGATTTCTCCACTCCATTAGGATTTGAGGCAGAACTGGGCACACTCTGAGGATATTTAAGAAGCCTCAAGGACCAGGATTCAAACTGTGGTTGGCAATAGTGTGGGATCTGGCTCCCTGTGCACAGGGCTTAGCCACTGCACTATGGGGTCAGCCATGTGACATGACGTTTAAATTTTCCCTTATTAAATCATTGAAGCCAATGTTCTAACATGATTGGGTTACACTGAAAAATGCACCAGTTAATTTTAACTGGAATTAATTTGACTAAACTGTATAATCTTCTGATATAGAAACAGAGTATATCTTCAATTATTCATCTATAGATTCTTTTTAAACAGGACTCTCGTAATTCTGCTAAGGTTCAACCCTAAGTGTTACTTTTTTGTTATTTTTATAAGTGAAATATCTTTTTATTTGACTACTGTCAATATATAGCAAGAAGTTTTATATACTGAGAATAGCGAAGACTTTTGCAAATGTAATACAGCAAATACCGCAAAAGTTAGTTCATTGAATTATTCTAAGTTCTTTAGTTGATTTTAGGTATTTTAGACATATAAGATTTCTGCTTAGACATATACCGTCCAGTAATTAAGAAATGATGCTTTCAGGAGAATGTTAGTGATTATGTTCGAACACGCCTTTTCTACCACTAGGAAAAAAGACTTTCTTTTCTTGTCATGTCGATGTGATGTGTGCACTGGCAGTAAACTCCCTGGAATTATAAGGACAAACTCTTCTCAATTATTTTGCATTTACATTTTTTGCAATTCTATCATTATTTATCATTTACAGAGTTGATGAAATAGATAATCTTTTTTTATCATCCACAATCTGGTATTTTCAGGATGCTTGGCACAGTGTGGCTATTGTTTTTATCCCGACCCCCATATCTTCAGTTTATATGCTCAGTTATCTTCTGTCTCTAATTTATGCTTGATTGTATTTTTCTTCTTTTCTTTATGCATCTTTTATTTTAATTTCAATTTCTTCAATTGAATGGTCATAATTCTTAAAATGTTGTTATATAAATCCATAATGGTAACTTGCCTTTCATAATGAATTATTTTAGGTTTTTGCAATTAGGGCACATGTGCTCACAGAGAGTAGAGACAGAGACAGAGAGAGGGAAAGTGAGAAATCACCCCCACTGGGCCTGGCCATACCTTCAGTCCTTTCTTCTCTGTTCTCCTTTCCAGATTTTGGGTACACATGCACACACGCCTGGTGTGATTTTCAAGCCGCTGGATCCAGAAATTGAACTGTGGTCCACGTGTGGGAGTCCAGCACTTCAATCCCTATGCCACATGCTGGCTCCCGTAAGTTTTTTTTTTTTTTAATAGTTATAAAGTGGTCTGAGTTGTGGGAATTAAAAACTCAATTAATTTATAAATTTTTATGCTTCTTTTATATTAGAATATTTTGAAGTTTTTATTTGATGATATAGAATATATTTGGTTTTGTGGCTAGTTTTAAAGTATTGTCTATTTTTGAGAAAAGTTTTTTATTATAGAAATATGACAATTATCTATTCAGTCTATCAAAACTAGACTGAAGTGTTGAAAATATGCTAATTTTTTTTTGGTAATTTCTTCTCATATTTATTTTTAGATTATTTTATTTCATGAGAAAGGGCACACAAGAGAGACAGGCACCCCTGACAGTGTCTTACCACATCTGATTCCCCTTCTCAGGCCTTTCAGCCTGCCAGGATCTTGGGTTTTTACTCCCAGGGTGTTTCTGGGATTTGAATCCACAGTCAGCTGCATGGTTTTCATAATACAACTCTGTACTTCAACAGCTATGCAACTGAGGCTGGGCTGTTACACTAACTGCACCCAGGTTTTCTGACCTTCAGAACAAATACAAGAGCTATGACTTCATTCTAGTTCCCCCCGGGCATAGTGTTTTGTAAACAATACATCTTAGTTTTTTTTATTTATTTTTATTTTTTGATATAGAGCATGTGCACTTGCCAGAGAGACAGAGAGAGAAAGAGAGACAGAAAGTGAGAAATCACTCTCCAAGGGGGATGGCCACGCCGCAATCCCTTATCTGTTCTACTCTCAGGACTTTGGGCCCATATGCTCATGTGTCCAGTATGAGTTTGAAGCCGAAGGGTTTGGAACTCAAACCACGGTCCAGTGATGTAACCGTTATGCCATCTGCTGGTTCCTATTTTTTAGGTTTTTGTCATTGGGCGTGTATGCTCACTGCAGAGACAGAGAGAGACAGAGAGATAGAAGGTGAGAAATCACCCCCCCACACACACACACACAGTGGGTGGATGGCCATGCTGCAATTCCTTCTCTTTCATTCTTTTCTTGGGATTTTAGACACGCATGCATATGTGCCCTGTGTGGTTTTCAAGCTGCTGGGTCTGGGGCTTCACCATGTGGGAGCCCGGCACCTTATCCACCATGCCAGCTGCTAACTCCACGATCCTGCTCCTTAAACACCGGTCCAAGGGACTGGCCTGACTTTTCTGTTTTCCTCAGAGAACTTTCTATTTTAGGCTTCACATTTAGGGTCTGTGATCCGTTTTGAGTGAATTTATACATAGGCTGGTGCATAAGCAAGTGCGGTTTTGGGCTATGAATTATAAATCATGTAACCAGGCTCAAATACCTATTTACTCATCCAAACAGGAACTATTACAATCAATACATTTTTGCTAAGAAAAATAAGTTTGTTCATTCCTGCAGCATGAAAATTTGGGCTTTGGGTTCAACAAACTCTTGGAAAGCATCTTCTGCATCTTGCTGGTTATAGAAGCATTTTTCCTGCAAACAATTGTTGAGATGCTTGAAGAAGTGGCTGGCCCGTGGTCAGGTGAATATGGCAGATGGGGCAAAACTCCGTGGCCCAGTGTGTTCAACATCTGAAGCACGAGTTGCGCAATGTGCAGTTGGGGGTTGTTGTGAAGAACCGGGCTCCTTCTGTTGACCAAGGCCAACTGCAGGCATTGTAATTTTTGATGCATTTCATTGATTTTGAGCATGTAATCGTTTTGCAAGGATTAAGAAAGCTGTAGGGGATCAGACCTTACCTAAATAGTGACCTAGATCTTGTTTTTGGTGCAAGTTTGGTTTTGGAAGTGCTTTGGAGCTTCTTCTCAGTCCGGCCACTGTGCTGGTCACCACAGGTGGTTGTATAAAATCCACTTTCATTGCACATCACAATTTGAACGAGAGATGGCTCATTGTTGCTGCACAGAAGATGACATTTCAAAATGAAAATTTTTTTGATTTTTCAGTCATCTTGCGAGGCACCCACTTATCGAGCTTTTTCACCTTTACAATTTGCTTCAAATGTCGAATGACCACAGAACGGTGACACTGAGTTCTTCGGTAATTTCTCGTGTAACTGTAAGAGGACCAGCTTTGACGAGCTCTCAGTTGGCTGCCGTCAGCTTCTGATGACGGGCCTCTATGTTCCTCACCTTCAAGCCTCTGGTGTCCTTTGTGAAAATGCTTGAACCCGGCTCTACTGTACATTCATTAGCAGCTCCTGGGCCCGTGCACTGTTGAGGCTGTGAGCTGTCTCTGCTCCCTCACGACCCATTTTGAACTCGAATAAGAAATCTGCTCGAATTTGCTTTTTAACATCATTTCCAGACTATAATACATATCAAAATACACAGAACGTAGTAAGTCATTAATAAACAAAAAATAGTGAGAAATGTGCATTTAAGCGATGCATAATATAACCACATTTATATAAAAATGTATCCGATGCTGGGAACCAGCAGTTAGCGTGATGGCTATGTCGCTGGATTCCCAGGTAGTTGACCGCAGTTCGCGTCCCGGACCTGGTGGCTTAAAACTCACGCCAGGCACGTGTGCATGCATGCTCAAGATCCCGAGAGGAGAATGGAGGAGAAGAGATTGCGGTGTAACCATCCCCCTTGGGGGGGTGATTTCTCGCTGTCTCTATGTCTCTATCTGTCTGGCGAGCGCACGCACCCTATAGTGAAAACCTCTCCAAAAAACAAACAAACAAAAAAATGTATCCGATGCCAAAAGGCAACCAATAATGGAAAACCACCAACCTAATACATGCGAGGTTTGCCTCTAAGTAACTTGCATGCATTTGACTATCTACTGACCCCAGCAGCGCTTCACCGCAACCGTTCCTTCTTCACCGCATTGCCTTTCTGTCGGTTGTCCATTTAAGTGGGTCTAATGATGGGCTTCCTACACTGTTCTCTGGATGTGTATGTCCACCTTATACAAACGTCATACTATTTTGATTACTGTAGGCTTATATTAAATTGTGAAATCACTTTAACCCTTCCTCTTGTTTTCCTTTTGAAAATTATTTTGGGTGTTTTAGGGCCTTTGCGCCTATCAGTTTTAGAAATAACTTGTTAATTTCAAATTCTTCCTTCCCCCTAAAGCTAACACACAAAACCTGCTGGGATTTTGAGTCTGCCTTGACTCCACAGATGTATCTGAGCAAAAATGACTTAACAAAATGAAATGTTCCAATCCAGGAACATAATATATTACTCTTCATATTTAGGTATTATTTCGCTCTATAATGTTTTACAGTTTTCAGTATACAGATCTTTCATCAGACGTATTCCTGTGTATTTCACTTGTAATGATACTACAGTAAGTGGCCTTTTAACCTCAACTTCTGAGCTTTCATTGTCAATACACAGAAGTGGAGCTGATTTTTGTATATTGATCTTGTATCCTGAAACCTTGCTAAACTCACTGTATTGCTAATAATTTTTCTTTTTATAGATTCTATTGGAGTTTCTATATAGACCATTATGTCATCTGTTAATAAATATAGTTTTACTTTGTATATTCCAACTAAGTTATCTTTTTTTTTCTTTGTTGAGTGATTTTTGCTATAAGGCACATGCTTGCTGGAGAGAAAGAGACAGAGAGACAGAGAGAAACCACCACCTGGAGGCATGGCCACACCACAATCCCTTCTCCTCCATTCTCCTTGGAATCCTGGGGGCACACACACACGTGCCTGATGTGAGTTCCAAGCCACTGGGTCCAGACGAACTGCAGTCGACTCTATGGGAGTCCAGTGATGTGGCCATTGTGCCATTTGCTGGTCCCTGTTTCTTTTTCTTAACTGCACAGGCTAGCACCTCTAGTCCATGAAATATGTACATTGAGAAAAACCATTCTGGTCTTGCTTCTGATCTAAGCAGGAAAGAATTAAGGCGTCCACCATTAGTTATGACGTGGGCTGTATGGTTTCTTCAGCTTTTCTCTCTTACGCTGAGGAAGTTTCTTTTCGCCTAGTTTGATGAGGATTTTAATCACAAGTTGACTTTTCTCCAGTAATTTGGAATTTACAAAGTATGTTAAAAATATAATGACTCTTCGGATTTTAAAAAAACTGTTAAATTATCTGTTTCAATACATAGAATTAAAAATATATTAATTTTGAAATAATTTTACGCAATCCTAGGAATATGGCGTGTTTTTCCTCCTCTTTTCGTTCATTGCCAATTTAAGTGTAGGGATGAATTAAGATTGTGATTATTGAAGATTTTAAAGTGATTACAGAAACTTTAGAATACATTTTAAAGATTAAACAAATTACGTTATTCATAACATGCTTAAATAACTTCCATCATGCAACAGTATCAATAGGACTGAGCTTTTCTTGTGTCTAACTTTTTGCTTCCTGAATTTTTATATGTGATTACTCATATTCTAACTCATAAAAATTGTATGGGGATACATTCTGAGTGTCTGGAGAAAATAAGCAACCACACACTTTAGACAGTTACTGACTTGTAGGATCACTATATTTTCCTCAACACTAGAGTGACAACTTTTTTTTTTTTGGAGAGGTTTTTGCTATAGGGTACATGTGCTCGCCAGAAAGACAGAGAGAGACAGAGAGACAGAAAGCGAGAAATCACCCCCCAGGGGGGATGGCCACGCCGCAATCCCTTCTCCTCCATTCTCCTCTCGGGATCTTGGGCACGCACACACACATGCGCCCAGCGTGAGTTTAAGCCACTGGGTCCAAGACTTGAACCACAGTTGACTACATGGGAGTCCAACGACATAGCCATTATGCTAACTGCTGGTCCCAAGAGTGACATTTCAATTCCTTCAGTTACTTACAGTTAGTGGCAGAGGCTTTTAAACAAACCTGTTTCCTCTTTGTAATTTTTTGAATTATTTAATTTTATTCATTATTATTAATTTTAATGTACTCATCAGAGAGAAACAGAGAGAGAAAGTAAGAAACCAAGCTGCAAGGCCCAGGGCTTGAACCGTAGTCCAGAGACTTAACCACCATGCTAGCTGCTGGCCCCACTTTGTAATTGTTTTATTTTTAAATTTTTTTAGGGTTTTTGTCATAGGGCTTGTGTACTCGCCAGAGCAAGACAGAGAGAAACAGTGAGAAACCACCTCCCAGGGGTGATGGCCACACAGCAATCCCTTCTCCTCAGTTCTTCTGTGAGGATTTTGGGCACTCACGCACACGTGCCTGGTGTGATTTTGTTTTTAAGTCACCAGGCCCGAGACTTCAACTGTGGTCAGTCATGTGGGAATCCAGTGCCTCAAGCACCATGCCACCTGCTAGCTCCTTCTCTTCACTTTTGACTAAATTAGTTGTTTTTTTTTTTTTTTTGTGCTAAAGAATTTTCTTTTTCCTTTTAGTCTTGAAGATCTATCTTGGGAGTAGTTTATTAAGTTGATGTAAACAGTAAAGCATGTCGATCCACCTTATCCCACATACTCAGAATGTTTGTTTAGTATAGGAGAAAGCTTATGTTACATTGTTTGATTATTGTTTTGATAGTCTTAACAACGTCTATTTTTTTTATTTTGGTTGAGTGTGGCTTTTTTTTTTTTTTTGGAGAGATTTTCACTGTAGGGCGCGTGCGCTTGCCAGACAGACAGAGAGAGACATAGAGACAGAAAGCGAGAAATCACCCCCCAGGGGGGACGACCACGCCGCAATCCCTTCTCCTCCATTCTCCTCTCGGGATCTTGGGCACGCACGCACATGCGCCCGGCCTGAGTTTTAAGCCACCGGGTCCGGGACGTGAACCGCGGTCGACTACGTGGGAGTCCAGCGACATAGCCATTA
The DNA here is from genome assembly GCF_000334495.1 of Tupaia belangeri chinensis. Classification (NCBI taxonomy): domain Eukaryota; kingdom Metazoa; phylum Chordata; class Mammalia; order Scandentia; family Tupaiidae; genus Tupaia; species Tupaia belangeri. Next base: position 1,460,162 of record NW_006204918.1, read on the forward strand.
CGCTAACTGCTGGTTCCCGAGTGTGGCTTTTTATTGTCTTGCTTTTTCTATGTCTTTTCTGTCCTACAAATTCTTAGACATTCTTAAATTTTTCTTTATCGCAGTGATTTAATTTCCTACAGATTTTCTTCTATTCATTAATCCCTTTAACTCAGTTTATAATTCCTCTATCTTCTTTCAGTATTGTCTCATCGCTGTGACCTCCCTTTAATTCCATCTTCTGTCTTAATCAAGCCTCTTTTCATGTTAATTTGCACTGTTTCTTGCATTTTTTGGTTGCCTACATTTTATTAAAAACACAAAACACCTTAAATTTCCAAGTGTACGCTTCTCTTAACGAGTGAGCCTTTGGAACAGTACGGTGTCACCACTCAATGAATGAAATGACAAATCTGAGATCTCTGCACAAATGCCCTAAAGATATCACGGATCTCAACAGTGGCACGGACCAACCACTAACATTACGGACTTTTATCACCAATCTCTCAACTCTACAAGACCCACTTACATTTTACAGAAACAACGGAGCCCCTGTTCCAAAACCCACATCACTACTTCCATTCTTTTTTTTTTTTTTTGAGAGGTTTTTGCTATAGGGTGAGTGCGCTCGCCAGAAAGACAGATAGAGAGAGAGAGACAGAAAGCGAGAAATCACTCCCCAGGGGGGATGGTCACGCCACAATCCCTTCTCCTCCATTCTCCTCCGGGATCTTGGGCACACACACACACGTGCCTGGCTTGAGTTTAAGCCACCAGGTCTGGGATGCGAACCGCGGTTGACCACATGGGAGTCCGGCGACATAGTCATTACGCTAACTGCGGGTCCCACTACTTCCATTCTTAACATCCTTGGTCTCTGTCCCATAGTGCTCCAGGGGAAGAAGCTGGGATTCCAGATGGAGAGTGGTTTTTACGTGCTGGTGTTAAAAGACCAAGGGTGACAGAAACATGTGGGAGCTAAAGAAACTTCTTCAGTGTCTGAAACTTCCTGAGAAAGGTTCCCAGCCCACATCAGAGTTAGAATCTTAGCCCAGCAGAGATTATCCAGTGCAAAACACCGCAGGTGTTCACTAGAAACTTGGGTTCAGTTCAGGCATACACAGGGCTAGGAGACAAATTTTAAAAAGGTGAAAAACAAATTTTATTAAGGAAAATTAAGCTTTTACCTGGATAAGAAAAGGTGAAGGAAAGAAATTCAATAATTAGAAAGAAATGATATAATTTCCTTTGCCACTGAGAACAGAGTAGAGAAAGAGACATTTATTTATCCATTACTATACATTTTTTTGTTTTTTTTTGGAGAGGTTTTCACTATAGGGCGCGTGCGCTCGCCAGACAGACAGAGAGAGACAGAGAGATGGAAAGCGAGAAATCACCCCCCAGGGAGGATGGTCACGCCGCAATCCCTTCTCCTCCATTCTCCTCTCGGGATCTTGGGCACGCACGCACACGCTCCCGGCGTGAGTTTAAGCCACCGGGTCCGGGACTCGAACCGTGGTCGACCATGTGGGAGTCCAGTGATGTAGCCATTATGCTAACTGCTGGTCCCACGATACATTTTTTTGATGTGGATTTTGTTACAACTTTTAAATATCCAAGTGGCTGTCCTTTGAATGTCTTTAAAAATAGATAGTAATAGTTTTACGTATTTGACACTGCCTATGTGAAGGTTAATAGTAACACCTTATGTAAACTTGCAATTTTCCCCTTTGTGGGTAGTCAACACCCCACTGAACAGCTGTTTTTCTTGGCACCGGCTGGTGTAACATTTCTTTTCTTGGGCATAACAAAAGCTATTTGTAACCTCCATGCCAGTTTTCTCCTTAACAAATATTATTAAATCACTAATACTAGAAATCAGGGTTATTTCCTGACAGGATACATATCTAGTTTACTTTCTTTCAGAAGCAGCTAGGTTCTTGCCCATCCTCTTCACATCCAGTCATGTAGCCTCTGCCCAAGATCTGGGTTTCTCTCGCTGGAGGCTACATGGGCTTCCCAATCCTTCTGATCACACTACCTCTTTCTAGATACTCGAAAGCAATATATAATCACTCTTTTTCTAGTGCTTTGAAAAAGGATAATGTTGGGGCCAGCAGGTGGCATAGTGGTTAAAGGCGCAGGACTCCCACATGGCTGACCATGGATCGAATCTCAGACCTGGCAGCTTGCTTTCTCACTCCCTCCACCCCTTCTCTTTCTGGGTCCCTCTCTGGTCAATCTAAAATAAATAATTAAGTAAAGTTAAATAAAATAATTCTTAAAAAAAATATAAAGAGGATGATGCTAAAGGGTGGACTAATCCCAGTACTGCCCCGGATGCAGTGAATATAACCAACATGGCCTACCCCAGCTCGTGCTGTGACGCTTCCGTAGAGGTGACGTTACAGTGAACTAGTTTTGGGCTTCGTAACCGAATGCAATGAACGTGAATGCTGACAGAAAGCTTGGAAGGCCTCCTCTGTACTCCTCACTCTGCATCTCACAACTTGCACCAGAACGACGTACTTCAGGAGCTGCTTGCTGGCACTGTCATTCCAAGATCCGCCTGACAGTGCAGCTCCTGTGCCCAGTTACGGGCTTGCTTTCTTTTTTTAAAAAAATTATTTAACTTTATTTACTTATTTATTTCTATTTTGATCAGAGAGGGATAGAGTGAGGGGAGGGTGAGAAAGCAAGCTCCAAGTCCGGGACTCAAACCACCGTTGGCTATGAGAGAGTCCAGCACCCTTAACCACCACGCCACCTGCTGGGCCCACAGGCTCCTTTCTGTAAGGAAGAAGTACATTTTGGGAAGCATACCTTTGGAAATGTACACACTCCCTATTTCTTACAAAGGTAGGTAAGGCAGGTAAGGATTCTAAATAATGGCATAAGGCTCTAGAATCGCGGCCAGGCCTGCCTGGAAGGGAAGGTTTGGGACAAATTACTGGCTTACGTAATATTACTTACGGCTCCTCCCACACTGAGCTCAGCCTGGTGGTGACAATGCTGGCGTGAGATAAGAGGAGAGATGCCGAATTGGTGATGTCATGAGCAGCTCTTATTAGAGTCAGGCCTGCACTTAGTCTACCGGCACAACGGACACTCTTAGTGAGTGTGTCTAACACTAGAGCCCAAGGATTTCTGCCTTGTTTCTCTGTTCTTCTCAGAGCCCCCAAAATGGATACCATTATTGGAAAAAAAAATGTTTTTGGGTATTAGTTGACACTCTGACTTCAGGCCAAGTTACCTTAGTATGAACCACAGTTTTCAGAATGAATATGGTACACAGGCCCTCCTGTAACTCAGGTGGAAGATGGAGCTTTGGTATCTGAGAAGTACTTACGAATTAGTTGGGAGAAAGGACAAGGTTGGGCTGTTTTTCTGCCTGACAGTGTGGGCTCTGAGTCTCTAAAGTGAGGGAACATGGAATTGGTGGGGGGAAAGGAAAAAAAAATGAAGATGTCCTTCAACTTTCTTTATTCAAAGATCTAGGCATAAATGCTTTCCTGATGATTTCACATCGGTCCATCTACACTGAACTTACACTAATTCCTGTAAGAGACTGCAAGCTGTTTACTAACAGTCTTAATTTTTAGCAACTTCTATGAATCTATACTTTTGGCATGCATTGTGTATGTATGTGACATTCTGAAAGGGAGTTTCAAAGAAATGGATGTTGATTCAGGAAGTTAGCTAACTGGCATCGCAGTCCAGCCACCTTTGAGCATTTCTCTCTGTGCCTTAGACATGAATAATACAAAAAGCTACACTTGTCTGACCAGTTGTAAGGTCAGATGAGATGGCTTAGGTGCAAAAATTCTGAAGAGTAGAGGTGTCATACAGAACAGAAGGACTACTACTTAGAGACTCCATATCTGCCTGAGGTCGGGAAATGTCTTTCTATTTTTAGCCACTAACATCTAGCACAGTGCAAACCTGAACTATGTCCTCTGGTTTTTATTTAAGCAGCACATATAGACGTAGATATCTTACCCAGTAATACTGTTACCCAGTAATTGTGCATGAGCACCAAGACAGGGTATCAAGTCAGTCTCCCTGGGTGACTAACAACACTGAGAATTAGGACGCGTGTGGGAGAGGAATATCCATGCAGCAAACTCCGCCTTCTCTTCCTTCCTCTTTGGGAAAGGCTTGGTAACACCTCCCACCCCACCAGAAAGGGGGTGAAGGCTGGTATGATACCTTGACTATCACAGGGCGCTGGTGTATTTTCTCTGAAATGTTACTCTTGATGTGACTGGAGTGGGAGATTTTAAGCAGCAGATGATTTATCCTCAGTTTTTCTATTCCAGAGTCTATGATGGGGTCAGAAAAAGTCTTCGGTGTTTTCTGTTCTTCACAGGAAGACTCTAGCTGGGAAAAAACTTGGTGATACTTAAGAAAACAAAGAAACACGTAAAATACTTTTTAGATTTTGCAACCTGCCTATAGCAGGTACAGTGCTACTGTGCTATTTTAAAGGCAGAAACGGCAACACAATCATTAGGTAATTATTCCCATGAACATATAACAGGTAGTGACACTTAACCAAACTTTTAGTCTCAAACCCCTCCCACCAAGTTACCCTGCCATACATGACGGTCAGAAATTTAATCTTAGAGACTTACAGAATACTTTTGGAACACCCCAGTTAAAAAATGACAGTATTCAAAGACGGTTTTTAGAAAATATGTATGTTGGATGCAACAGCAGAATGGAGGGCGAGTGATGCTCAAAGTATTTAAGTGATGAAAATAGCTCACTGGCAATTGCAGACCATAGAGGAGGCAAAAATATTACTGTAAATCCCCAACGAATGTAAACATTGACTCGAATACCCAGCATAGTGATGCTAGATTTTAATACTTCCTAGAAACTAAATAAAGGTAATAAAATGAAAGTCCGAAAAGCTGGCTGTGTTGAAACTTGGAAATGTGAATAACTATAAACAAGAAATGAGAAATCCCCATCACGCGTTCTGAGATGGCAGAGCGCGGGATGCTGCAATCGGCACAGGGACACACGAGGTCCTGCGAGGATGCTTCACACGGCATTTCCTTGGATCCAGAACGGCCCTCTCACCAGAGACAGAAGCCATGTCTCACCTCTTTCCCTTTCATAAAGAAAATGCAAAATTTATGTTAAAAATAGAAACGCTGGGCCAGCAGGGGGTGTAGTGGTTAAGGTGCCGGACTCCCACATGGCCAAATGCAGTTGAGTCCCTGATCCAGGGTTTGAAATTCACACCGGGTGCATGTAAACACATGCCTAAATCCCAGGAGGAGAATGGAGGAGAAGGGATTGCAGCATGGCTATCTCCCCTGGGGTGGAGGGAGGGCGATTTCTCTTTCTCTCTCACTGTCTCTGTCTTTGTCTCTGCAGCAAGTGCATGCACCCTATGGAAAAAAACCTTAAAGAAAAAAAAAAAAAGAAAAAGTAATGCCCTCTTTCCTAAGGAATCAGAAAACAATAATTATGTGATCATGGGTGAAAATAAGCCACTAGGAATTAAAAAAACAAGAAAGAAAAAAGCTTTAAAATCAGGTTAAATCCAGCTCGTAATCAGATCAACGCTGCTGACATAAAGCCAATCATCAGTTAAGACATTCTCTAAGGTCACCTGGCTTTGCAGAGAGGCTACAGGTGCTTTATCATAAATTGGATTGTCGAAAAAGTCATGGCTTATTTTTCTTTGTTTTTCTATGCAAAAAGGCATCATGACTTTTCTGACAACCCCCAAGAAACTGTTTTACATGTTAAAAGCAGTAAATGAGAAAAACACATCTCTTCATACCTTAAAACACTAATATTTAAGAATTGAAAAAAACCATAAATTCACCCCCATCATTTCATTTCATCTCCTTTTTCTGCAGCGGTTTGATTACTGCTTTCTGTCTTCTCTCACTCGCCACTGAGAAAGCTGCACAGAGCCCAGTCCAGCAGGAGCGAGGGCATGTTCGGGAGCAATGCCTCCTTCCCTCAGAGTAATTAGATATTACCTTTTCATTAAGAGGGACGGATTTCACTCAAACACGCACACATACAATGCACACACACGATGTAAATCTACATTTTCGGTCATAATGGACCTAAAATCTAGACGTGAGGACCACGTCTTCTTGAACAGCACTGGCTACGGAGCTACATGCATAGTTTAGGGGTCGTGGTAAACTAAGTGGACCATCGTAATGAGTACAACTGAGTGGCATGAACAATCACCACTATCTAGTTCCAGAAAATTTTTATCACCCCTAAAAAAAAATCCTTAAACCAGTGAGCAATCGCTCTCATCTGCCCCGTCCTGGCGACACAGTGTATAGATTTTCCTACTCTGGGTGGTCCCCGTACCAGCAGTAAGAAGCTACTGGCCTGTATCAGGCTTTTCGCTTAGTCCGATGCTGCAAGGTTCATCCATGCTGTAGGGTATGGGCACACTTCTTTCCTTTTTTATGGCTGGATAGTCTTCTCCTACCAGACATCACCTTGTTCAGCCATTCATCAGCTGATAGACAGGCTGCCTTTGGGCAGCTATGAACAGTGTCACAATAGCCATTACTACACACATTCTGGTCTGAGTGCCCTTTCTCAGTTCTTCTGGGAATATATTGCATCTGAGTGAAACTGCTGAGTCACGTGGTAAATCTATTTTGCACTGAGCCACCTCCATATGGGTTCTGAAGTTGCCAATTCACTGTAGAAGAGTGGAAATGTACATTTCCACAAGCAATGCACCTGCGAGGGCGCCATTTTCTCCACGTCGTCACTAGTGCTTACCCCCCTTCCCTCTTTTTTATTATGGACATTTTGGTAGATGTAAAATGGTATTCCATTGTTGAGTTTGATGAGCGTCTTTTCATGTGACAGTCGTCCTCCTTGTATTCTGCACTCATGTCTAAGACTCCGTCCATCTACGAGTAGGCCCGCTGTAACGGAGTACCACCATCTGGATGGCTTAAAGTAGGAGGTTTCATGATGCTCTAGAGGCTAGGAGTAAATAAATTAAGAGGTTGGCAAGGCCATGCTCTCTCTGAAACCTTCATGAGAGTCCTTCCTCATATCCCCCCGGCTTTCGGTGGCTGGTTGGCCATGTCATTTCTAGGCTTATAGATGCATCCCTGTTCTGTCCTCACATGGCTATCTTCCTCCAAGGACACCACCACATTGGACTTGGAGCTCTGCCCATTAGAGTATGGCTTCATCTTTTGTTGTTGTTATTGTTAACATTTATCTATATCTACCATCTATCTACCTACCTATCGATATCTATGTATCTATGTATCTATCTATCTGTGGGTCCATGACCTGAACTGTGGTGAGCTATGTGGGAATCTACCACCCCAACCACCATGCCACCTCCTGGCCCCTAGTGTATAATAATTTACATCTACCATGTCTCTATTTCCAAATAACGTCACATTCTGAAGTACCAGAGTTAGGACACTCTTTAATAGGGACATTTATCATTTTGTTGTTGATTTGTAAGATGTTTAAATATACTCTGAACATTAAACCCTTACAGGTATACGATTTGATAATTTTCAATATTTTTCTATGGGCTTTCTTTTCATTCTCTTGCTAGTTTTTTGGTACACACAAGTTAATTTGATGAAGTCTAATTTACTCGTTTTTGATGCTGATGCTTGTGTCTTGTGTAGCACTCAGTACATTCTTTTAATGAGTGTTCTAAGAAACCACTGCCAAACCCAAGGCCACAGAGCTTTATACCTGTCTCCTTCTACAAGTTTTAAATTTCAGCCCTTAGGTCTGGGACCCATTTTCAAGTTCCTTTTTGTATGTGATGTGAGGTAAGGTTCCAACTTCCTTCTCTGCATGTGGAAGCACCGTTGTGTAAGCATCCTTTGTTGAAAAAATATTCTTTCTCCAGTGAATGGTCTCGGCACTCTTGCTGAAAATCAACGAGTAAGAGATGATGGGCCTGTTTTTAGATTCTCAATAATGAATGTGCCTACCCTTACGCCAGTACCTTTTCTGTCTGTACTTTTAAACGGGATGTTCTGAACAGTTAACGTGGCGACTCTGGGAACTGGATTCTGCACCGTTGTCATCCCTGCTGGTTGCAGACTACGGATGATTGAAGTTGTCTAGTGACTTACCCAAACCAGCTTTGTAAACACTGTCTTCTGCCACACGTGGCCTGTAACCTATCTATTCCAAGAGCTTGGAGGTCAGCTATTTCAATAGATTGGCAGGCTTGTTTTAAATGTTGGGAGGAAAAATAACAAAAATATTCTCCCCCTGACCTGGGCAAATTGGCTCCATCTTGGGGCACTCTTTCAGCACCTGTGTGGGCTATTTACGACCACTGTAGTCTACACCACTGGGGCTGGGTGTAAAGATAATCAAGAGGTGAGCGCTTAGACGCTTCACTTTCTGAGCGCGACCTTGCCCTGAGCATGTGCACATTCTTCCGGAGTTCCTGTTACACGTGGGACTTCTAAAAAGCCTTGTCCTCCGCCTCCCCTCAGCTCTCCCTCCCAGGCTCTCAACGCTCTCTATTGCTTCTCAACTGTGTCTCTGCCCCAGAGGCTTCCTCAATGTTTCGAAGAAATCACTCTCTGCATAGATATTTTTCACCTTGGGCAACTTCAGTTACCCCTAGCCTGGTCAAAGTAAACATTATTTATTGGGGTGAGGTCTACTCTGCGCCCTCCAGAACCAGGCCACAGGCTGCCGTCTTCACGGGCACTCCTGACTGGTGAGGACAGCCAAGTGCAAAACTCCGTAACATTATCCTACTGGGTTTCAGTTGTTCTTATTTAGGCAACTGTGGTAAGCTTTTGGCTATTTTCCAGACTCCCAAGAAAATTAATTCTGATAGTTCCTGCCAGTTTGCTCAGCGATTCTTTAAAAGGGTGTGTCCCTGGCGTTCCTGCTCTCCTTTCTGATGACACAGGTGCGTAATTAATGCAGATGCACCCACATCTGGGTGAATGTGACATCACTGCCCTCTTATAGTCGGGAATGAGATGCTTTATTGGAACTCAGTATCAGAATGAAACTCTTTATGTGGCGTGAATATACAGTATTTCAGACATAGAGATAGAAGCAGTATGGAGAAATCACTAAGTGACAGACACTCGGGAAGTATAAGAGGAGTCTGGGGGCGAATGGCTCTGTCCCCTTTGAGTTGACCAGCTGCGGTGCTTGCCTTTCTCCGCTATGAGGAAGTGCTATTAGGTATTTATCGGTTTGACCCAACATATTTTCCAGCTGGAGTATGAAGGGACCTTGCTTTAGTATTTCAGACTTAGTGAGTCCTGTGGACTCTGAAAAACCATTAACCTCCAAGAGTCCGATCAAATATTTTGTCCCTAGATGCTCTAGTTGATGTGTTTACCTGTCGCCAGTCATTAAAACACAATGTTTAATGTCACTGATCGTAAAATAATGATGACACGTCATGCCTTCTTTGGAACAGCCACTCCTCCCATGTGCCCTGAGAGAGGTTCTTACAACAAGAAGAGAGGGAATACTTGTCAATCTTTATGGTTACAGCAAGCTCTCATCTCCCGAAATCACCATGCCTGATGCACTGTAATTGACGAGGGAGATCGCTTTCTGTGTAAAGGAAAATTACCGTAAGCACACAATACTACTGGGCTTACTCACGTGAATACGTAATGCAAGGAGCAGTATTCGGAGCCAACAGAGCAAGTCAATCACCTATTATTATAAAGTAAGTCTTTTAGACGGGATTTTATATTAGAATTCTCTCCACCAGAATAGAAAAGTCATTTTTTAAAACTGTAACTGGAGATTGTTAAACATATAATCAATTTTTTAGAGGTTTTAATACGGTGAATTTGGCTAAAGGTGACATTGAAGGATATAACTTACCAGTTAAAAATTACTCAATTCTAATTGTTTAGCAAAGGTAACGACATATTAGGTATGCGATTTTCTGCATGCTATGTTCTGTATGCAAATGATATTTGAGCAACTCTTGATACATTCTAGTAACGACTTAGGCTGAAGCCGTTTTCTCCACTCTAGAGTTACATCCCTAACGCCACAACCATCTACAGAGAAGCCAAAGCTTTGCACACTGTTAAATTCTGAAAAAAAGTTAAGTTTTTATCATTGCAATGATTTTTAATGTTGAGAAGAAATTACAAAATACAGGCTAGAGGGCCAGGATGTGGTACATGGCTACAGCACTAGAACCCTGCATGGCCTGCTGCAGATTTAAGTTTCAGACCTGGAGGCTTGAAATTATGTGGGGTGTGTGCGTGTGCATGCCCCAAATCCCAAGAGGTGAATGGAGGAAAAGGGACAGTGGCATGGCCATCCTCTCTCGGGGTTAACTCCTTACTTTCTCTTTCTTTGTGTGTCTGTCTCTAGGAAGTACATAGGCCCTGTGGCAAAATTTTTAAAAGAATTAAAAATGCTTACACACACGAAAACGTTTAATGATACGGGCTAGGTAAGTACTCCTTCCCTCAGTCGTAGTGTCCGAGAATGGCTTGGCTTTGGATGTAATTAAACTACTAAGCTGTACTTACACAAAGATTGGGTATGTTTTGTCAGTATCATTTAAATCAATTGCATTTTAACTGGAAGATACCGATTTTGAGAGTTAAGGGGGCAAAGTAATTATAATTAACATGTTTATTACTTGAAAATTTGGCCTCAGATTCCTTTTGTAGTCTCTGAAGTTTAGAATGAAGTTCAAAGAATGTAACATGAGTCAAGGATTTAAGCATTGCCTGTTAAGTGCTGCTAGCAATAGGAATCACTGAGTGATTCGCTCATTCCAGAATAACTAATTTTTTATTCAGATTCCAGGAGAGAGGCTTTGAAAGCAAGCTGTTTCCATAAACTCAAAAAGAAAGTGAGTTTGACTGGAGCTTATGATTATGCTCACCTGCTGCTGTTCTCTGAGTGCCATTTATAATATGAAATTTATTAATCTCTGGACAGAAATACAGAAAATCATGTTATTTTAAAGAACAGATGTGGAAATACGTGATACGGTTAATATAGTCCTGAATTATTGTGTGATTTTCAGTGATTACTATAATGTTTTGAAAAGACAGCTTCACCCATCTAGCACTCATTACCCTGAAATGGAACTCGATAAACAAGTCCTGGTAGGTGTTTACATTTCCTGTTCTTCACTGAAATTCACAGGTACAGAACAGGTGAACTCAGCGGGTATGCACCTCTTTCCTGCTTGAGACGATGACAGGTGGACATCTCAATGCACAAAATGTACCATGGCCTACAGTTCAGATCGAAAGGAAAGTTAGAATAGTTAAGTCTTAACCAAAGAGAAAAAGAAAAATCTTACTGAACTGACTAAAGGACTGTTTGTCCAAATCCATCTTTGAGTAGCAACACAGAGCACAAAGATCCAGGTTTGAAACCTGGGAGCCCATGATGACCACGATGTTTAATTATTTTTGCACTCAGCTTCTATAACATCTACACGTCACATAAAATCAACACTTCCCACCTACTTTACAAGGATGGTATGAGAACAGATACTGTAACCTGTGTGATGTGAAAGCGCTTTATAAACCACAACAGGATACAAAGACGGTGTGATTACACTCTGCTCGGTTTTCAAGGAAGCTTCACGGAGTGACTCACTCCTCCCAGGGTAACTGATCTACTCGGACTCAGGGACGGGGGTTTTGCTAGCAAGCGGCTTCCATAAAGTTGAGAAAGAGAGTGAGTCTGGCTGGATCTTAGAAATCCAAATTTCGGAACCCCAGTTCTAAAGTTGGATAAACAGTACTTCCTAGCTGCAGTGTGCTCTTCCATGGCTTGCCTTAGGGGAATGCGGACTTAGTGCATGTCTGCTTCAGATTTAGCTCTCTGAAGAAACTCTTCTTCCTAGATTAGGCATCCACTTTATACACACTGTTCTTCCACCTCTCTGTCCTAAATACCATTATCGAGTGATGATTAATAAGAACAAAACACTATTTGTAACAGTGCACGTCCTTTATAACTGTAACTGCAGTAAGTATAATTTTCAGTACACGACATTTTCATGCATATGCTTTATCCCTGTACAATACTGAGCATTCTTTAACATACATTTGATAGGTTTCCTTTACTAACATTGCGGTTTCCTTTACTAATGAGTGAACAGTTCTAAAACATACATTTATAATCACATTGTCATTTATTTCAATCTTGTGGCATACACTGAATATAATATGCTTGAAAACACTTTGATGTTTCTTTTGTAGACTATTAAATGTTACCATCCATTTCTATAAATTAAATTTACTAGGAAAACCCACAGTTTAAAAAAGTATACAAGACTTAACTAGCTTATCACAATCGACAAAAAAAAAAAAAAATCAATGTAAGAATTTAAAATAGTGTAATATCAGGAACAGTTTATCTTCATGGTAAACATTCACTTTATGCAAATCCCACTTGGCTTCATTTAATTAAAAAGCTGAAAAAGAAAGAAAATTATTATGTGCTGAACATAAAGAATACACAGTATCTGTTTTACTCTATTCCAAATTAGTACATTTAAATATAGAAATGCAGTAACTATTCATTCACCTAGTTGTGATTTCTGTACAGGGCAATGTTTCTAACTTGTCCCGATAATGGGGTCTGTTTCTGTTGAGGACAGAGTCAGGGCTGAGACAAGATCTGATCATGTGAATTTCTGGTATTTAAGTTTACATTCACACCTCTCTTTGTGGCTAGAGCAATGGTTAAATCACCAAACAAAATGCTAATGTAAAAGAAACAGAGGAAATGGGTTGAAACAAATATTGGAAATCCACTCATCAGGATATCCGAGAAAATGTTTTCCTTATCATCGAATCCATATTCATTTACATACATAAAAAGAGTTACTTAAGTGCTCTGTTTTCTGTTAATGTAATTTACGATTTTGTTCCACTGGACAGCCAAAAAAAAAGAATGTACACACGAATCGTAACAAAATGGCCATCGGGTTCTGATGGAACATTAGCGTATAGAGATACATGTACACACAGAAATAAAACGGAAAGTAAAAGGTAACGATTTCGCTTTCAGAATTTCCCTAAGCAAAGCTTTAACTGATAAACAGAAATATATTTAACTTTGTGAGATATTCAGTTTAATAACATTTACTGTGCTTTCGCTTGCCGTTTCTATCTTTCCGCTAACACGTGGCATGCTCTTTTCTTTTTGGTTCTCGACAACATGGACAAATTGCAAGATAACCAGAGACAAAACAATTTTAATGTTTAAGTATTAAAGCAAACAGGAAAAATACTTGGCTCATGTAATTGAAAAACCATGTAGCTGGAACACTTCAAACTAGCAAGGTTAATATTTGGATGTTGAAATTAGAATATTCTAGGCATACGTTGCTTCCCTTCTGAACCTCGGTTTCCTCATTAGTGAAAAGAATGCTTGTTTTGGATAGCTTCCAAAGTTCTTTGCAGTGCCAATATTTTACGATTCTGGAGATACTATGTGCTAAAAGGAAATATGTATTTTAAATTACATAAAATTTTTATACTAAAGCATTATATAACACGCATTATATTACATACTTTTGTTATATCTGTTAACTACATACCTATGTGTGTATATATATGTGTGTGTGTGTGTGTGTACAAATATAATATGTATTTGAAATATATATTGGGACCAGCAGTTAGTGTAATGGCTATGTCACTGGACTCCCATGTAGTTGACTGTGGTTCGAGGCCCAGATCCGGTGGCTTAAATTCATGCCAGGTGCGTGTGCATGCGTGACCAGGATCCCGAGAAGAGAATGGAGGAGAAGGGATTGCGGCGTGGCGATTCCCCCTGGGGGGTGATTTCTTGCTTCCTGTCTCTCTGTTTTTCTGGCTAGCACACGTGCCCTGTAGCAAAACCTCTCCAAAAAATAAATTAATTAAAAAAAAGAAATATATGAATGCTACATATCAGGCTTTTGAAAAAGTCATGATCTATTTTTCTATGTTTCTCTATCAAAAATGCGTCATGACTTTTGCAATGACTCGGTATTATATAGTATAAATTAAAATAGGAGATAAGTAGTTATACAATATAAACCAAAAGGGTCATGTATCCGTTTCTGAGGAACTGTTAGATGAAAAGACAGAAACTGCACTACTCTCAGGAGGCAATCAGACGTTGCTTTTACTTTTCGAGAAAACCAGCTGTGGCGGAGGAACCACAGCAGTGGCCATGTCGGCGGGGGTGGGGTGGGTGGGGGGGGAATGTGGCAGTGAGCCTCGTCACAGCGTGACACTGCGGCTCCTGTTCAGTCCACACCATCCTCAACGGCACCAGTGACAACCCAGGTGGACGTGCAGCTGCGAGATGTGGCCTCGGGCCTTTCCTGTCTGCAGTTACAAGCATGCCCTGAAGGGGCATGAATAAGGGTTAACCCTGATGAATAAGGGTTAATGGAAAAAGAAACCTTGATCAGAAAGTATTTTAAAACTAGAGTTGGCAAAATTGAAACTGAGGATTTGTAGGATCTTTTGTTTTGTTTTTGTTTTTAGACTGATCTCAAAATTTCAAGTTACGGAACTCTAAAGTTAACCTTTCATTATGGCCATGCAGATTACCACCATAAAAACAAAAAACAGTAATGTTCATTCCTTCTAATTTTTTTTTATAGATAGGAAGATTCTGATATTGAGGTGCTGTTACATTTAAAGAGTAAAAAGATCTTGTGTAATTTCTTAATACAAAAAGAAACCAAGAATCCTTAGTTACTATGCTTTTGTTCATTCTTTAGGTCTTTCCATACTTAAATACTTAGTAATTATTGAAAAAATTTGTTATCACAGTCACTTGTTTTTATCTCATTATAGAGGGACAAGTATATGATCAACTTTCAACTGATTATTCTAGTAACTGTCCCACAATAAGGGGTACATCTGGCAAGTGGAATACTTCCTATTCTTTTATATTTAAGCTGATCCTTTTCATAAAAAAAATAATAATAAGTTATAAAAACTTCCAAGCATTTGTTCAAGACACCAAAAAGACTTGCTGGGTGAAAATGTTAAAAGGTTTTGTTAGTTAAAATGCTTTTTAGAGAAGAATGAACTGTTATTCTCTAGGTAATCTTTCAGAATTTCAAGTCTGATTTTTATTTTCATTATGTAAATATTAAATTTGCAAGATGTGTTCCAATACGAATGTTTTATATTAATATTATCACTCAAGGGGTTGGTTTCTCATTTCTATTTCTCAGGGTCTGACATGTCTTTTTTCTTTTCACATTTACCTGTCCAATAACTGTGATATATAGTCTAACAGTATAACTAACAGTCCTTACAGACTGATGCTCCCAAAAGGGCCTGGATGTTATTTCTCCTAATAATGCTTATCACAAAAATGTGTAAATGCTGTCGTATGGTTCGTGAAGCAGCTGTCGAGGATACTGAAATCTGAATGTGTTTTACGAGTGCCGTTCAGAGTGGCAGTCTGCTTCCCGGGAGTGTGAGCAGCTGTCTTGGTACCACCATTTACTTTTGTCTGAACTCGGCTCTCGCCGTGAACGAGCACCACAGTAAGCAGCAGTAGTTGGCACATGCCTGACGCTGGTCCCCACCACCTGCTTATTCTCAAGTGCAAATATGAAGGGTCCGCATCAACTCAAGGAGCGTGAAAGATGAAATGTGCAAGCTCGCTGGTGAGGGCAGTGAATGGTGTTAGACGAGGGTTAGACAAGGCAGACCCAGCACAAACAGGCCTCCGACGCTCCCTCATCCCCTAGTATAAATGGGTACAACTACTCCCTCTAGTTTGTGTAACATTTTTTGGGATAAAAACGCAGTGTTTAACTTGCTGAAGAGTGATATTACAAAGTTTGTTATCAAGTTTATTATTTGAATTCAAAATAAATTTATCTTAAAAAAAGAGACTGAAAATAGTAGCTATTGTCTCAAATTTGGGTCAAAAAAGTCAGGTTCAATTAGCATTCAAAGAGATGTACGGGACATCTAGTTGCCTACAGAAACACCACACAGAAGGTGTCACGGGACGCAGAATGAATTCATGACCCTTATGTTTCTTTTATTTGAAGGAGAAAAAGATCTGGGTACGATTAAGTATGAAACAGTGATATACTTCATATGATGGAGAGTCAAAGTGTTACAGGGCCTCGAAAACAGACAAAGCCAAACTGACTTTGAGAACAAGTTAAATAAAGGAATTGCAGCCTAGACTGAAAGAGCTGAATGAAAAAAGGCACCAGAGTGTGAAAACACGTCGTCTTATTTCCAGTATCACTAAAGCAGGAGTCAGTGCCCCTCCTGTACAGAGGTGAGCGTTTGCACAGGGTGGGCCACGGGGCTTTGCAGAAATGACTCGCTGCACTGCTGTGTCTAAGAACAGCCAGAGACGGTGCCCGTGCAAATGACTCTGGCGATGCATCAATAAAATTTTATTCATGAACACGGAAATATAAATTTTGAACAATTTTATCTGCTCAAGATACTAATCTTTGTTGTTTGCAATGATTTAAAACTATAAAAAGCATTCTTAGTTTATGAGGTGCATCATTCTTTATGGGGCACACTGAACCCTAAGAAGAGCAAAATGGGGCCAAATTTAAGTAATGTTTTATGGTGATTCACACAATGGTATTATGTCATAGTTTGTCAATTCATATGTAGTGGAAGAATAGTTACAGATACTGAAATATGCTCAGGATGTATAGAAAAATAGGCATCATGTAACTCCTCCCTAGATTCAAAATATATAAAAGCTACACTGTTAACATTTGATAACTTGGGTTTTGGGATTATGAGTGAATTTTATTTCTTCATTTTGTCATCTGTATTTTCTAGAATGAACTATGAGCAACAAGCCTGCTCTTGCTTGTTAGCTACTCATGAATTTTGATGAAGAAGCAACATAATCAATGCATATGTTCAAATAATATCTGTCATTACCGTAGAATAAATAATGGATTATGAAGGAATGATAACTATACATTGAGAGTTAAGCTAGGTGGTTAGGTGATTCTGTGGAAGATATAATATACTGGGTTGTCAGAACAGTCTTGATGCATTTTTATATAGAGAAACAGAAAAATACATGACTCTTCCGACAACATAATGCATAAGCTAAGATAGCAGTGGGAATACAACAGTGATAGAGACTAAGTCAAATAACACCCAAGGAGAATGTGGGACTAGACGAAATGACTCCAGAAATGTCTTCTATGATTGTAAGAACAACAGTGTCTAAGGGAGAGTGGGGAGAACAGGAAACAGGTTTGGAGGCAGAAAAAACACTGATTTTGGAAATGCTGAAGGAGAGCTCTGAGTGTGGTATTCAGGATCCTGGATCTCAGGACAAAGGCCAGGACTGGATATGCACATTTAGGACTGAGGAGTAATTTGAAAGAAAAGAAGGAAGGTTTGAGCATGCCTCTTAGGAAACCCAATCTACAAAGTCTCAAAGGACTGGGCAACAGAAAGATTTTAGAAAGCTTATGGGCATTGGGTTGCTGGAAACTCAGGATATATCAAAAGCAATCTCTTTTCCCTTTCTGTGTAGTATCGGAACAGGAACCAAATAGTGGCTGCTATTTTGTTTGTTCTTAGTATTTACTTATACTGGGTTACTTATTCCATCTGTTCTCGCTGTTCTGAGAAAACAGAATGGGCACAGTGCTGCGAATGAATGCATCGTGTCCAATTAGGAGCTGGTTAATCCTCTACTGAGATCTTTAGCTGGAAAAAATTTTCTTGTTTACAGTTCTTACTTCCCGTTGTCAAACACGGAAGGAGTCAGGATACCTAATGGTTACTTACATAAGACATTCTGCCTGATGAAGTCACCGATGGGGTTAATGGGCAGCTGCTCTGATTTCGTTTTGGTATTCAAAAAAGTAAGGAAGTGAAAGATGTCCTCATTTCTTCACTAAGCACATAGGGCACTGGCTAAATTTTCGCTCCTATTCCATTGGCTGTGTGGTTACTGCAGCTTACTGATCACTCTTTTCATGTTTTTTAAAACTTTTACCTTACATTCATACATGTTCTATGGGAAAGGCAGGGAGAGGTCCATTACGGCTTTCACCAAAAGCCTTGGTCCTGCCTTCTTTGTAATAGAAGAGTAATGGATCCAGAAAAGAAATGGAGGCCATTATTAGGAGTAGGGAGAGACTTTTGGGACCAGAAACATGGTAATAGCTGTCAAGTCTAACTACAACTAAGTGCAGTCCTCGATGGAGCCTGTACAGAAAGGCATACTTAGTAAGTCTTGATGACATGGCTCGTGAGAATTAGAAATGGTCAGAGACACAGGAAATGATCAGAGGGAAACAACAATAAAGCTATTATGTGGGGTTAGGGACAAATAAAGGACATGAATTCTTTGAAACCACAGAAGTTCCCAGTCTGTCCCTGCTTTTAGAGGGTTGCCGAGTGGTGTCGCGTTCCTGCCAGAATAAGAGAGTTTTACTTCCATAATGAAAATAAGCCTGAGGATGGGCCAGCCAGTGACGAGGTGGTTAAGGCAGCTGGATCCCACAGGGCTGACTATGTGGTTCAAGTCCCAGACCTGTAATCTAAGAATGCTCCAGACATGTGTGTGTAAGGGTTTATGGTGTGGCCACCCACACCCCTGCCCCCGGCTCTGGATGCTTTCTCTTGTTGTCTGTCTATGGCAAGTGAGCGTGCCCTATAGCAAACTGGAATAATAATAATTTTCTCAAAGCCTCTAGAATTACCTTTGGTGTATATGTGACACAGGCCTAGTGTTCCCTGGGTTGGGGGGATATGTAGTGCAGAATTAAAAAACTGGATTCTGAATATTCTATAAAAAGTTACTCTGGCTCGATGTAAAGGTTCCTAGTTATCTATTTTTAAAATGATCAACCAATGATTTTTTAAAAAATGTTTTCAGTAATTTAACTGGAAGATTGAATTTTTATTCTGTTCATCTTGAATAGGTTTACATTGTTTGTCAATGGAAAAGGCATTTGACTAGTTTTCCTAGGCAGAATTAAATATATTTCTGTTGATTGTTTTATTTTGCTTTTCTTCCCTCAAGTGAAAACAAAAAGAAGAAAAAAATGGAATTATATTTTGTTTGGGATAGACAGATATGTATGTATATGAGTAATACTAGTTAAAAAATACTGTCTTTATCAAATAGTTAATTCCAGAGATAAAGTTGGTAAAAAAAAAAATATGTCTGAGGACTTTTCCCTTTAGGAACTAAGGAAATAGCAAAAGACTGGAAATATGGGATCTCACAGTCGAGTTTTCTTACATTTGTAAAACAGTATTTCACTAAAACTTGTCTTATTAAATAAATAGTATGGTCTTTATTTGAAAGATGAGGGAAACTGAGGTTCAGAGAAGATGAAAAGACTTGCCTGAGGTTATAGTTTTTAAGTGCCATCCTCCAAATCACATCTTCTCACTCAAAGTCCAGATCACTTTCCAATACACCACAATGAAATACAATATGGAAGAAATAATCCTTAAGATTCAATTTCCATTTTTACAATAGTATCACAAAATTTAGCACTGTACTCTTTAAGTAAGTCAAGGGATAGACAATGGAGCCTTGATAGCACTCCGACTTTTCTCTGAATCATCACTGAATCTCTGGACCTCTATGTCTTTCTTCAAAGCTGGGACTCAACACGAGAAAGGTAATAGTGAAAATTCTCTCATGGATATGTACTGTGGCCCGTCACTACAGCGTTTCTAAATTATTTTTCTATTTGTACTGCTTCAGAAAGTATTTTTATTTTCCCTGCAGATGAGAGATACACGTCTAAGAGGCACACATGAAGGTGATATTGCTCTACCGTACACCCCGGGATTTTTTTTTTTTTTTTGCCTTGTGCTTGTTTACCATCATTCTTATCTCAAAATCCATAGCATCCTTTTCAGTTTTACCTACTCGTCTGTAGTTTCCCTTATTGAATATCACTGCATTTTTTGGTAGTCATTCATTCTCTCTCAGAATAACCAAGGATATTATGAATTCCAAGTATCTTTTTAAGACAATGGGAGATACTTTCTATATCCATTTAAGCTTATATATATATAAATCTGATGCAGCCCACTCGGAGTTAACTTGGGGTTGCAACAGCTCTCTGCAGAGCTCAGGAGCTCAAGCCTGGAATGGTGATCTTTCCAGACATGCCTTTAATGGTGTGGAACAACTAGACAACACCAGGGGACGTCTTTCAATATAAACTGCATCTTCTGGAGTTATACAATGTGACAGAGAGTACTCGTCACAATATTTCCTCTTGCATTTACTGGAGGAAGGTATAGATTCAAGGTTGTGAGGAACAGATTCAATTAACAAGTATATAATGAGCACCTACTATGTGCATAGCACTTTGGAGATACAAAAAAGGTAGTATGATATCAAGGACTCTTCAACAAATAGTCTTCTAAAAAAGAAAAGGACTTAAACACATGAAACAGTAGCATATACATACTTAATGAAAAATGTAATGCACTAACCTCCTACGGAATAATCAAACACTAAAATAGCTAGAACAGGTGAAGAGAGGAAAGGGAAGCAATTTATTTTTTTTTGGGGGGGAGAGGTTTTTGCTATAGGGCATGTATGTTTGCCAGAAAGACAGAGACAGGGAGACAGAAAGTGAGAAATCACCCCCCAGGGGGGATGGCCATGCTGCAATCACTTCTCCTCCATTCTCCTCTTGGGATCTTAGGCATGCATGCACACGTACCCGGGGTGAGTTTAAGCCACAAGGTCTGAGACTTGAACTGCAGTCAACTACATGGGAGTCCAGCAACGTAACCATTATCCCATCTGCTGGACCCCCACATGGCTGACTGCGATTCGAGTGCCGGATTCGTGGATTCAAAACTCATGCCAGGTGTGTGTGTGTGTGTGTGTGCGTGTGTGTGTGTGTCCCCATCCGTGCTAAATCCCAAAAGGAGAACGGAGAAGGGATGGGGCATGGTCATACTCCCTGAGGGGTTATTTCTCACTTTCTGTCTCTATCTCTCTGGTGAGTGCCCGTGCCCTATAGCAAAAATCTCTCTTAAAAACAAACAAAACAAACAAACAAACAAAAACAAAAAAGCATAAAAGAATGCAGTATTTTTCAGGAATTACAAATTGACTATATAATTTATCCTTCTAAAATTCTGAGGTAATTACTAGCTAAAATGGCTAGCACATCTAAAGAGGTGTATGTGAAGTAATTTCTTTAGATATTTTTTCTATAGGGCATGTCACCTGCCAGAGACAGACAGAGAAACAGAAAGTGAGAAATCACCTCCTAGGGGTCATGCCATACCACAATCCCTTCTCCATTCTCCTCTCAGGAATCTGGGCATGCATATACACATACCCTGCGTGAGTTTTAAGCCACTGAGTCTGGGGCTTGAGCCATGGTTGACCATGTGGGAGACCAGCAGCTTAACCGATACTCCACCTGCTGACCCCACGTGAATGAATGTTTATTGAGAATGTTACTGCAGTTCGGGAATTACAGACTGGCTCTATAATGTACCCCACAAAGTTGTAATGTAGGTGCTGCCGGTTTGCCGGGAAAGTCATGATGCATTTCTGCATAGAAACAGTCATGTCTCCTCTGACAACCCACTATCATACTGAATTTACAGACAAGGAAAACCAGACTGACAACGTGAAATATCTGGGCAAGCGATAGGAGAAGAACAACCAACTAAGAACTGAGCCTGTCTTCAACCCTGTAAAAACACTATTTTAGGGCTGAAGAAACTGTGACTCAGAACTTAAGTAACTTCAATTCTAAACTCCAAGTTAGTACAGAAAGTGTCTAAGATTCAAGTTTAGACTGGTCTAAATGCAGAACCAAAGCTCTTGGCTAATATATAAAATCAAATTCCAAATGGGAACTCAGGTCTTCTGCTTCTAATTACTGTTATTTTCCCATTACACTACACTACAGCTATTACAGAGTGAGAGAGTCTTATGAACATCTAGGAACCAAAGTGATCAAATTAACAGCGTGTTTCAAGTTATTCTCTGACTAGAGCAGACGCTCGGTGTGCCACAGCTGCTCTTCCAATGTCCTCTGAACACTATTCCTGAAGCACAGAACGCCAGTGGCAAGTGTTAAGGAAATAACACCCGGAACTGAAGACCGGCAGGCACCCCTCTCAGCATTTTGTTCTTAGAAAGTGGGCGGGCACTAAAGTTAATCTTTATTTACTGTATGACATGAACTCAATGCTACCACTGTAACAGAACTTCTCCTTTTGAACTATAACAGATCAGAATTGGGTCAAATTCACAATAATTCTATTTCACTGGTAGTGTCAAGGGACTCTGGTGCCCAGTTAAGTCCATCGAAAGGTCTAGAGAAGATCTCTTCTCCACTCCACAGCAGTATGCATATATATAAAACAGAGTCACTTAATATTCAGTGTAAAGAAAAACTCTGTTTAGAAAAAGGAGATGAATTTAAAATATTTATAACAGAATTAATGATTATAATAACAGCATCAAACCACTTATTGAGTAATCAGTACTGTGTGTCAGGCATGTGCTAGGTTCTTTTTTTTCTTTTTTGAGAGGTTTCTGCTATAGGGCGCATGTGCTCGCCAGAGAGACAGAGAGAGACAAAGAGACAGAAAGCAAGAAATCATCCATATTTTTTCTATAGGGCATGTCACCTGCCAGAGACAGACAGAGAAACAGAAAGTGAGAAATCACCTCCTAGGGGTCATGCCATACCACAATCCCTTCTCCATTCTCCTCTCAGGAATCTGGGCATGCATATACACATACCCTGCGTGAGTTTTAAGCCACTGAGTCTGGGGCTTGAGCCATGGTTGACCATGTGGGAGACCAGCAGCTTAACCGATACTCCACCTGCTGACCCCACGTGAATGAATGTTTATTGAGAATGTTACTGCAGTTCGGGAATTACAGACTGGCTCTATAATGTACCCCACAAAGTTGTAATGTAGGTGCTGCCGGTTTGCCGGGAAAGTCATGATGCATTTCTGCATAGAAACAGTCATGTCTCCTCTGACAACCCACTATCATACTGAATTTACAGACAAGGAAAACCAGACTGACAACGTGAAATATCTGGGCAAGCGATAGGAGAAGAACAACCAACTAAGAACTGAGCCTGTCTTCAACCCTGTAAAAACACTATTTTAGGGCTGAAGAAACTGTGACTCAGAACTTAAGTAACTTCAATTCTAAACTCCAAGTTAGTACAGAAAGTGTCTAAGATTCAAGTTTAGACTGGTCTAAATGCAGAACCAAAGCTCTTGGCTAATATATAAAATCAAATTCCAAATGGGAACTCAGGTCTTCTGCTTCTAATTACTGTTATTTTCCCATTACACTACACTACAGCTATTACAGAGTGAGAGAGTCTTATGAACATCTAGGAACCAAAGTGATCAAATTAACAGCGTGTTTCAAGTTATTCTCTGACTAGAGCAGACGCTCGGTGTGCCACAGCTGCTCTTCCAATGTCCTCTGAACACTATTCCTGAAGCACAGAACGCCAGTGGCAAGTGTTAAGGAAATAACACCCGGAACTGAAGACCGGCAGGCACCCCTCTCAGCATTTTGTTCTTAGAAAGTGGGCGGGCACTAAAGTTAATCTTTATTTACTGTATGACATGAACTCAATGCTACCACTGTAACAGAACTTCTCCTTTTGAACTATAACAGATCAGAATTGGGTCAAATTCACAATAATTCTATTTCACTGGTAGTGTCAAGGGACTCTGGTGCCCAGTTAAGTCCATCGAAAGGTCTAGAGAAGATCTCTTCTCCACTCCACAGCAGTATGCATATATATAAAACAGAGTCACTTAATATTCAGTGTAAAGAAAAACTCTGTTTAGAAAAAGGAGATGAATTTAAAATATTTATAACAGAATTAATGATTATAATAACAGCATCAAACCACTTATTGAGTAATCAGTACTGTGTGTCAGGCATGTGCTAGGTTCTTTTTTTTCTTTTTTGAGAGGTTTCTGCTATAGGGCGCATGTGCTCGCCAGAGAGACAGAGAGAGACAAAGAGACAGAAAGCAAGAAATCATCCACCGGGGGCATGGCCACGCCACAATCCCTTCTTCTCCATTCTCCTCTTGGGATCTTGGACGTGCACACACACCCGCACCCGGTGTGAGTTTAAGCCACTGGGTCCAGGACTCAAACCACAATCGACTACATGGGAGTTCAGCGACATAGCCATTACGCTAACTGCTGGTTCCTGTGCTAGGTTCTTTACATGTATCCTCTCACATATACTGAGAGAGAGATATGTAAATTTATCTCCATTTATAGGTTTAGAAAAGTTACGTAATTTGCCCAAGGTCACATGGCTAGTAACAAGTAGACTGGGGATTCAAATCAGGGAAGTTCAGTTATTCCAACTAAAAAGAAAATAATGATATCACGAAGAATGGCACTAGAGCATCCACCATTAAGACTGAAATTTGGGCACTGGAATGGTGGCTTAGGGTAGCTGGAACCAACATGGCCAACTGTGTGCTTTGAGTCCTGGACTTGAAGGACTGAAAAACACACTGAGCACATGTGCACGCATGTCTGAACTACTGAGAGGACAAGGAAAGAGAAGAAACTGCAACACGGCTGCCCCTCGGGGGGTGCTTTCTTGTCTCCCCCGTGTCCCCCAACTCAGCCCTGCCAGGGAGCATAGGCGCTCTGTAACAAAAACAAGGCAAAACAAAAGCTGAAACGTGGGGAAGGTTTAGGGATATGGGATAAACATTTGAAGAAGATTCTTATCCTTTTAGCAAGTATATATATCAAGACATAAAATAGTAATTTTGAAGTGTGATGTACTGAGAAAACTTGAAGGAAATAAATGTGTAAGGTTTTATGAGGTTTAAGATTAAAATAAAAATGAAAATGCAAAAAAGAAAAGGATCACTCTATATAGAAGAAATTAAGGCTTACAGATTAAGCAGAATTCAAAATTGTGAGGAAAGAAAAAAAAAAGTAAAGACAATTGTAGCTCTGCGTAAAGCTGATTAGGGATGCAGTTATAAGTATCAGTGATACAAAGTTATCAGCCGTAGAAATTCAGAGGGAAGGCTCTGGGGGCTACAAAAGGCAGAGGCGTAACATGAGAAAGCCCACTGCACTGCGGCATGAAGCCCCTGGCTAACGGCGATTTTTAAAGCAGGAGGTGGCATTAAGATCAAATGTGCTTTTCACCAAGTTAGCTCAAGAGCCTTATCCCAGAAGGTTGAAGTGGAAGGTCCCAAGCGCTCTGGTGAAGAACGTACACTTGTCCCTGAAGTTCATTTCCTGTCTCGACTCACCCATGCTTCCATCTGGAAAGTCAAGGTACCGTCTTGGTTGAGAAGCTATCTTTATCATGAGCCTGCTGCAATGCATTTGTTGTCATGAGTGGTTAAACGAATTCAGCTCTTGGTTCCTAGAGTTTATGATTCAATATCGTAGAGCCTAATGCCTTTTTTTTTTTTTCTTTTGAGAAAGAAATTTTTGCCATAGGGTGCTGTGTGTGTTTGCTGGAGAGACAGAAAGTGAGAAATCTCCACCCCCCCACACACGGGAGGTAGCCATGCTGCAATTCCTTCTCCTCCACTGTCCTCTCAGGAGTTTGGGCGTGCACGCACACATGCCCAGCGTGAGTCTTAAGCCACCAGGTCCGTGATTCGAACCAAGGTTGACTACACGGGAGTCCAGCGACGTAATCATTACACCATCTGCTGGTCCCCTGGATGCTCTTTGAAAATGGACATCTATTTGTTTTTCCAAAGCTCCTAAAGGCCATTCTGGATTAAGTTTTATATGTTTTCTTCTCCCTGAAATGCATTTTATTGTCTCATTCCCTATGATCTGCCTTTATCTAGTATGAGCAATGAAAAGAATCAGTTAACACAAAATGCTGGTGTCACAGACAGATGCTTGTGCAGACACAAAGGGCTCTTTCACAACATGCCACGTTCACAAATGACCGAGTTCTCCCACGGGGGAGTTCAATGATGGGGGTCCTTTCTTATCAGTTTGCCTTTCAACTAGTCCCAGAATTCCCCTCTCTTTTCCTCGTACTTATTCCACTTCACTCTTGCTTGGGTTATCACTGCCACTCTTTCTTGAGTGAGCTAATTCCAAAGATAAATATTTTTCTCTGTACTGTCAGGTTTTTAGAATTTAGCTTAGGATTTGTCCAAATCTTTGGTATCAACTCTCTGTAGTCCTTTTAGTAACACTTGCTTTTGATGTTTATCATCTATTGATTACCATAATCTCACATGAGAGTTAATAAAGTTTCTGAAGAAATAAACAAACAACAAACAAACAAAAAGCTTATTCAGGAGAAAAATGATGCAATGGAATAAAAACAAGACCCAAAGCAATACGTACCATTACTAAGGTAACTTTAGCACATGTACATATATTAGACTAGAAAAGGGAATAACAATTTTTAAGTAGAAAGTTAGCATTTTTCTTGTTCATAACATTCTCTTATACTACATTGTGCTGGTTCAAAAAGAAGCTGTAAACATAACGAGGGAAACATATTCCTCTATAAACCAGATAAAGCAAAAGAATTTAAGTATGAATAAAAAATGAGGAGGGATAGCTATGAAAGCTATATGGATTTACAGAAACATGGTAAATGATTTACCAGTATATTCATAGAAAAGGCAGAATGCAGAATAATAGATACAAAGTTCTCACATGAGCTGAAGAGGAATACTAAACGGTTCTAATGTAACATGGGGAGAATAAAACTACATGAAGACAAATGGTTAAAAAACACATGAAAAAATGTTCGACATCTCTTAGCATAAGAGAAACATAAATCAATACCACACTGACACCTAGCCCCAGTCAGAATGGCTATTAGCAACCCGAGAAGGAAAGAACACAGAATAACAAGTGCTGGAAAGGCTATGGAGAAAGGGAGATCTCCGTGTGCTGCTGGCGGGAATGTAAACAGTACAGCCACTGTGGAAACCAGCGGGAGGGTTCCTCAGAGATCTAAAACTAGAACAAACTTTTGACTCGGCCACTACACCACTCTGTCAGAGAGCCATTTACACACTCACGGTTACTGCAGCACTATTCACACTAGCTAAAACATGGAATTCATGTAAGTGCTCAGTCACCAATGAATAACGAAAATGTGGCACATATGCACAATGGAATACTATTCAGCCTCAAAGAACACTTAGTTCCTGCCATCTGAGACGAAGCCTAGAAGATACAATGCTACAACAGATGAAATAAGCCATGCTATGAGACAAATAACATGTCCCTTCTTAACAAACACTTGAGTGTTCTTACTCATTAGAAGGAGCTAGAAGACTCAACAGCTCAGAAGTAGAGAGAGCAGGTACTAGGAGCTGTGAAGGGAGATGCGCAGACAAGGTTGAGAGGAACTTACTGAGACACAGGAATGCGTGTGAACAGGAGGAAGAGGCTACAGAACAGTGTTGCTGCAGATTAGAGTGTGGTTGACTATACACTTCCAAAGGAGCAAGCGTAATGACCATGACTATGTACAATATATTGCAATGTTAAATGCTGAACGTGGTGAATAGATCTGTATCCCTGACTTGATTATTGGGTGACTGGAAAAGTCATGACATATTTTTGCATAGAAAAACATAGAAAAAATAAGTCATGACTTTTCTGACAACCCAATATTATGTGCTGTACGAATTTTTAAAAACCTATACTCAGGGGACAATACATGGCATAATGGTTACACTGTTGGACTCCCACGGGGCTGAACACAGTTCAATTCCTGAACTCGGTGGCTTGAAATTCATACCAGGTGCGTGGATGTGCATGCCCAAGATCTCAAGATGACCACGGAGGAGAAGGGACTGCAGTGTGGCCATCTCCCCGGGGGATGATTTCTCACTTTCACTGTCTCTCTCCTTCTCTCCATCAAGCAGACACGACTAAGGCCAAACAAACGAAAAACAAACTCTTCAAAACAAAACAAAACTCTACCTGATGAAGATGAAAAATGATTAGAGATAAATCATAAGTAACAATAAAAAAATTTAAGAAGTTAGAGGAATTCTTTAAATTGGACAATGGAATAGCTAGATAACTAAGTCATCACTTCAAATAAGCTAGAAAGAAGTAACAGAAATTTTAGTAAATATCCTAATAGATTTACAGAGAGAGAATAAAGAATTGGAAAATAAAAAACTATTTATTTTACTGACAAACTAATAACGTCGGTGACTCAGT
Organism: Tupaia belangeri chinensis; assembly: GCF_000334495.1. NCBI lineage: Eukaryota > Metazoa > Chordata > Mammalia > Scandentia > Tupaiidae > Tupaia > Tupaia belangeri. The sequence continues at coordinate 1,488,343 of NW_006204918.1, forward strand.
TCTTCTGTATAGTTCTTTTGCCTCACTTCATATTCTGTTGGACTATCCCTCATCTGAAATGCCTGGGACCAGAAATGTTTTGGATTTGGGATATTTTTGGATTCTGAAAATGTAATAAAATATATTGGAGATAGGCCCCACGTCTAAACATGAAATTCACTTATGTTTCATATATACCTTATACACAAAGCCTGAAGATAAGTTTATGCAAGTTTTTATATTACAATTTTTTGACTGGACCCATCACATGAGGTCAAGTGTAGAACTTTCCACTGGTAGTGTCACGTAGGCACTCAAAAAGTTTTAGTGTTTGGATTTTCAGATTGGGAATGCTCCATGTATCTGTGCTTGTGAAATTTGCTTATCATGTAAAAGGGAAAATAAGATAAATTCTTATAACTTCTGTAACATTATCTCCTTTCTTCTTTAATCGAGCTTATGAAGGCGCTCAAGAGAACAGAAGAGGAAGTATTCCTTGATAATTGGCTGTCAGTAATTTTCTTAGATGCTTTGGTTATCACATAATTGAGGTCACCTTATATTTGACTTATTTTTCTTTTCAACTTAGATTCTGGGACAATTTTCTACTTAAAGGAATATGAGAATTAGACAGTCAATTCAAAATAGGGCAAGAGAGAGGAGTGAGTAGAGATTCTCAGTTCTCCTTCTACCTCTAACTAGAAATGCTCTCTTGGTCTCATCCAAAATGATCTTTCTGGTCCCTTCCAGTGCTAAAATTCCAGAACACGATGATGCCTCCAAAACAAAAACAAGACCCCCAAACTCATATGCAAAAACACTGATTCATTTTGAAAATATCTAGAGCTTGAATTAAAGTATTTTAAAATTTACCCAAAATGGTCAGAATGTTTCCTTTTTGTGTATATACATTCTTTGCATTTTCCATATTTTCATCTCATGAGTGCATTTGAAGCCAGAACCACACATTGAGAAGTACTAACTACCAAGCTACAGCTAACACTCACAATCCCCAGGAGAAACCAGGCCCATATTTCTACTTGTCTATACACGTACACTTTTCTGTCCATAAAATATGCCTAGCCTCTCTTCTCTACTTTACTCAAATGCTACCTTAAATTTCAGCCCAATTTTAGACATTTCTAAAGCCTTCCTATTTCACTCAAACCTACGATGGTCTTTCCCACCTGTAAATGATTTCCGTACAAAAGATTTCATTTTATTTTTTAATTTCCAGAAGATGGATATGCTAGCTCAAGAGTGAAAAAAAAGGAAAAAAGCACCCCCTGGGGCAATGGCCATGTTATAACCCCTTCTCCCTCCTTTGGAAATTTGGGGCTCTCATGCCCAGGCAACCGGCAAACCTCCAGGTCTGGGGTGGAATTTGTGTAGTTAAACCACATGGGATCCAGTTGCCTTAACTAATGTCGCAGGCTGGTTCCACTCCTCTATACAAAAACTTTAACATTTAGTTTTAAAAATGTCGTTCCCTGGTTTATAGAAATATTGCTTCATGAACATAATTTTCTTCTCCAAACACATTAAAAGAACCTCACAGCAAGCATCATGGTATGTCAACTTTGTTCAGTAACAAAAGTTTTGAAACTAAAGGCAACTATAAAAGCACCTAGCAATTAAATATCTAAGTCTGATTCAAAAAATGGTTATATTAGAATTATTGTGGTAATTATCAGCCTATTTTTAAGACCCACACGTGGAGACTGATTCAGTTAGATGTGGTATAAGAAATCTTATGTTTTAAAAGTAACCTTGGTGAACCAAGAAATCTGATTCAGTTTACTTATTAATTTATTATATATGGAAATTGAGCCCCCAGAGTAGTGACTTCTAAAGCGTTTAGCTAGTTCAGTAAGAGACAGATAGGATGAGAATGCAGGTATCTTGAACTTCGTTCCAATTACTAAAGCAACTATAATATCATATGATCCATTTAACTGTTAATGCTGCTTGTTTATCATTTTGGGGATAGGTAAGTCCAAAACACTAATAGTATTACTAGTGTATCATAAAAGAGGTAGACATGACCTCTACAATCGGATAACAAACACTTCTTTACTAAATGTACAGATTTTTCTACAGTTGCTCTTGTTGAAGACTGTAAGAAAAATTTCTTTGAGACCAGCAGTTAGCATACTGGCTACGTTGCTGGTCTCCATGTAGTCAACTGCGGTTCGAGTCCCAGACCCGGTGACTTAAACTCACACTGGGCACGTGTGCGTGCATGCCCAAGATCCCGACAGGCGAATGGAGGAAAAGGGACTGTGGCATGGCCATCCCCCCTGGGGGGTGATTTTTCACTGTCTCTCTGTCTGTCTTTGTCTTTCTTTGAGTGCATGTGCCCTATGGCAAAAACCTCTCCAAAAAAAAATTTTTTCTTTTAAGAATTATTTAATTTTGGGGGCCAGCAGGTGACATGCTGGTTAAAGGACTGGACTCCTACATGGCCGACTGGGGTTTGAGTCCGGACCTGGTGGCTTTCCTTCTCACTTTCTCTCTCTCTCTCACTCTGTCCCTCTCTGGTCAAATTAAAAATAAAGTTAAAATAATTCTTTTAAAATTTATTATCATGATTATTTTTCAATCTGCAATAGGTCACATGCACTCATCAGACCTAGGAAGAGGGGCAGAGGGAGAGAAGGCAAGCCACCAGGTTGGAGACTGAAACTGTAGACAGCCATGTGGGAGTCCACACCTTAACCCCCACACCACCAGCTGGCCCAAGACGAAAAAAATTCCGTGATCTAGCTCAGGATCAGGAAATGGTAAATGAAAATTATCTTTACAAATCTATTGTGGAATTTGAATGATCTGGTATCCAACTTTCAATATTCTACTTTTGAAGACAGAGTTTAAAATCCTCTTGGGTAGTAAATGCCCTTACCTAATTATCATGGCTAGGACTGAGACAATTCCTTTTTTATCCTTTACTCTTCTGAATCTTACAGTCAAACTTTTATCATGGTTATTCTGTGTAAGGTAAATTGCTAAGTTCCTAAAAGTTCAAGAGATGGTAAGACCCAGAAGAACTTAATCTGGTGTAGGCAATACTGGAAACTAATAAATTAACGACAGTAAGCAGTAGTACTGTTAGAGGTTATAGAACAGAAAGATAACATCAAGGCATTGGGGCATGAGGTGTGGAGTGACTACCGTCCTACTGGAGTTAGAGACTGCCTTCTCGAGGAGGCAATTAGACTCTCAGAAGTCAATGGCAAAGAGAGAATTTTAAATCAGTGAGAAAAAAGCATCAAAGAATTATAGGGGAATTCCCATTAATCTAATAGCAAACTTTTCAGCAGAAACTGCAACCAGGAGAGAATCAAGGTCCTAACTAACTAACTAACTAACTAAAAAACCTGTGAGGGAAGAATACTATACCCAAGGATGTTTTGGTGGTTCAGTGATAATAGATGTTATGTGATGCTGAATCCGTGAGGAGGGTTGTAAATTCGGTTCCTCGTCAAGCTGTATATGCTGCACACACGCACACATGGTCCTGCTGGATGGCTGGGATGGGGTGGGTCACAATATATATAAGTTTATCCATTCTTGAATGAGAGCCTTCCAATATTTATATTTATATATATTTATATTATATATATTTATATTTTATATAACTATATACCTATATTTATAAAAATACTACTAACCCCAGCAAAACTGTCCTTCAGAACTGAAGAAGAAATGTCTTTCATAGACAAGAAAAAGCTAAGGGAACTCATCACCACCCAACCAGCCGCATGAGATATGCTTAAGGGAATTTTACACCTTGCAGCAAAAGGACAGTTACTACTATTATGAAAACAGATGAAAGGCCTATAGCAAAAATCTGTCTTAAAAAAGAAGAAGGAATGGAAAAGGATATTCCATCCAAATGGAACCAAAGTGAGCAAAACAGCTGTATTTACATCAAATAAAATCGACTTTAAGCCCAACTATAAAAAGAGACAAAGTCATTATATAATGATAAAAGAATCATTTCAACAAGAGAATATAACAGTCATAACTACATGTGTTCCTAACACCAGAGCATCCAAACACATAAGCCAAATATTATTAGCTATAACGAGAGAAACAGATTTCAGTATAATTGTTGGAGACTTCAACTCACTTTTAATAATGTGCAGTTCATCTAGATAGAAAAATCAGCAAAGAAACATTGGCTTTAAACAGTATTGTATACCAAACTGACCAGACATTTACAAACTCTTTCAGACAACAGCTGCAAAATGCAAATTTTTCTTATCAGCATAAGGGACATTTTCCAGGACAGACCATATGTTAAGACAAGTTTAAAAAAAATTTAAATCACAAGATCATCACTATTATCTTTTCAGACCATAATGGAATTAAACCAGCATCTTGAAAACTTCACAAAGGCAAGGGAATCAAACAAGTTGTTCCTGAGTGACCAATGTACTAATAAAGAAATTAACAATTTCTAGAAACAAATGATTATGGAAACACAACATGCCAAAACCAATGGGATACAGCAAAAGCAGTATGAAGAGAAAAGTTTGGAGCAATAGATGCCTATACCAAAAAAGTAGAAAGATTTCACATTCCACATAACCTGATAATATATCTTAAGGAGATAATTGGGTCATTGGAAAAGTCATGATGCATTTTTGCATAGAAAACATGTTATGACTTTTCTAATAACCCAACAGAAAAGCAAGAACAAATAAAACCCCAAATTAGTGACATTAAAGATATAATAAAAATCAGGGCAGATATAAACAAAATTGAAACTAAAAACAATATCAGTAAAGTGAAAATGAATTAAAAAATTAAATCGACAAGCTATTGGCTAATTTAGGAAAACAGAGAAAGGATCAAATGAATAAAATCAGAAACAAAAGAGGATAATATAACTGATACCAGAGAAATATAGAGGATAATTACAGATTATTATAACCAATGATAATGACAACTAATTTGAAAACCTAGAAAAGATGGATAAATTCCTCTATAAAGACAACTTATCAGGAAAGAAACAGGAAGAACTACTGGGTCACCAGAAGAGGCATGATACATTTTTTTATGCAAAATTACATTATGACTTTTCTGATGATTCAATAGAAAACTTGAATGATTAATAAGGAACAATACTGAATCAGTAATAAAAAGCCTTCCAATAAAGAGAAGCCCAGGACTGGATGGTTTCACCACTGATTTCAACCAAACTTTTAAATAAGAACTGGCACCAATTCTTCTCCAACTTTTTCAGAAAAAATGAAAGGGAGAGGGTTCTCCCAAACGCTTTCTATGGGGCAAGCATTAGCCTCATATCAAAATCATACAAGGAGACAATAACAACAAAAAAGAAAACCACAGTCCAATATCTCTGGATGAATATATATGCAAAAATCCTCAACAAAATACTTGCAAACTGAATCTAACAGCACATCAAAAAGATTATATGCCATGGTTAAATAAGACTCATCCCAGAAATACAATGATGGGATATGCAAGTCAATAAACATGATCCATCACTTCAACAGGAAGAGGGACAAAAACCATATGATCATCTCCACAGATGTATTACAATTAAGCATCACTTCTTGACAAAAAAATTTCTGAACAAATTAGGAATAGAAGGAACGTATGTCAACACAATAAAGGCCTTACATGATAAACCTACAGCTAACATAATACTAAAGGGAAAAGTTGAAAACATCTCCTTTAAGAATCAGAACAAGCCAAAGATGCCCACTCTCTCAACTCTTTCTTAACATAGGACTGGACATTCTAGTCAGAGGAATTATGAGAAAGAAATAATAGTGTCTAAATTGGAAAAGCAGAAGTCATGTTGTTTCTGTCTGCAGAAGACATTATATATTGAAAAACCTAAAGAGTTTACTAAAAGTTTTTTAGAGTTGATAAATTCAGTAATGCTTAAGAATACAAAAATAAATAGCATTTTATACACCAGTAATAAACTACCTGAGTAAGAAATCAACAAAGCAAAACAAAACAAAAACCCTAGGGCGGACCAGCAGTTAGCATAATGGCCATGTCGCTGGACCCCCACGAAGGTGAACGCGGTTCGAGTCCCGGACCCGGTGGCTTAAAACTTACGCTGGGCACATGTGCATGCGTGCCCAAGATCCTGAGAGGAGAAGGGATTGCGGCGTGACCATCCCCCCTGGGGGGTGATTTCTCGCTTTCTGTCTCTCTGTCTCTCTCTGTCTTTCTGGCGAGCACACGCGCCCTATAGCAAAAACCTCTAAAAAAACAAAAAACAACAACAACAAAAACCCTAGGAATAAATTTAAGCAAAGAGATAAAGACTTCTACATTGTAAACTTTAAGATATTAAAAAAGGAAATTAAGAAGGACATAAAAAGATGTAACTATATTCCATGCTCATGGATTGGAAGAATTAACATTGTTAAAATAGCCATATTACTCAAAGAAATCTATAGATTTGATGTGATCTTTATCAAAACATCAATGGGATTTTTCATAGAAACAGAAAAAATAATATTAAAGTTCATATGGGACAACAAAAGGCCCTGAATTGCCAAAACAAGCATGGGCAAAAAGAACAAAGCTGTAGGCATCACACTACCTGATTTCAAAATACGCTAAAGGGTTATAGCAACAAAACTGCATGGCATTGACAAAGAGAGACACACAGAGCAACAAAACAAGACAGCGAGCCTACCTGTAGACAGCCAACTTAGTTTTGACAAAAGCAGAGGGGGTGAAAAACAATCCCTTCAATAAATGGTGCTGAAAAAATTGTCTAACTATATGTGGGAAAATGCTAGACCTATATCCTCATCATGCACAAAATTCAAATAAAAATATATTAAAGACTTAAATGCAAGACTTGGAAAGATGAAACAACTAAAGTCAAAAAGGAAATGCTTCAGGATATTGGTCTAGGCAAAAATTTCACAATATAACTACAAAAACACAAATAACAAAAGAACGATAGATAAATGGGACTATATGAAAAATAAGTTTCTGCACAGCAAAGGAAATAATTAAAAGAGACAACCTATATAAAGGAAAAATATATGAAAACAATTCATCTGACAAAAGATAAATACTCAGAGTATACAAGGAAATCAATAAAAGAGACAACCTATACAAAGGGAAAAATATTTGAAAACAATTCATCTGACAAAAGATAAATACCCATAATTCACAAGAAAATTCAACAGCAAAAATGATAAATAATCTGAGTAACCAATGGACAATTGGCCCACTAATTAGTGGTGGTACAGAAGAGATGCAAACTTCTGCAATGATGGAAGCCATAGAGAGGAGTGGGTTTGATTCCCAGGTCAACCTGTACACATGATAAACACACACACGCCTGTGATGCTACTTAGGTTGGGGGAAGATCACAGTGAGACCTTGTTGTAGGTCTGTCTGTCAGTCTGCATCTATTTCTCTCTCATAAAAGAAATAAATGTTTACCAAGTGGGCAGTTTGTCTTAACATATACACATATATCTCAAAAGACATACAAATGACCAACTAATATATCAAAAAATGCTCAACTTCACTAATCATCACAGAAATACATATAAAAACAGCAAAGAGATATCTCACTTTAGTTAGAATGGCTATTATCAGAAGGACAAAAATTAACAAAAGATGACAAGGAATTTATATATTCTTTTTTTTTTCTTTTTTTTGGAGTTTTTTGCTATAGGGGGTGTGTGCTCGCCAGATAGAGACAGACAGAGAAACAGAAAGCAAGAAATCACCCCCCAGGGGGATGGTCACGCCGCAATCCCTTCTCCTCCATTCTCCTCTCGGGATCTTGGGCACGCATGCACACGCGCCCGGCGTGAGTTTAAGCCACCGGGTCTGGGACTCAAAACGCGGTCGACTACTTGGGAGTCCAGTGACATAGCCATTATGCCAACTGCTGGTCCCAGGAATTTATATATTCTCACCATAATCTTAAATTAGTACAACCACTATGGGATATAAACCTTCCATAGAAAAAAACTAAAAACAGAACTACTATATAATCCAGCAATCCTATTACTAGGTATATATCCAAGACAAAGAAAATCAGTTATGTCAAAAGAAGTGTCTGCACTGTCATGTTTACAGCCACACTATTCACCATAGTCAAGACAGAGCATTAACCTAAATGTCCATCAACAGATAAATCCATAAAGAAAATGTGATATAGGGTCAGCTGGCAGCAGGTGGTTCAGGTGGCTGGACCCCACATGGCTGGCTGTGCAGTTCAAGTCCTGGATCTGGAGTCTTAAAAAACATGCTTGGTACATGTATGAGCATGCCCAGAATCTTGAGAGGATAATGGAGAAGAGATTGTGGTGTGGCCATCCCCCTTGGAGGCGCTTTTTCATTCTCTCTCTCTCTGGTGAGTGCCTGCACCCTATGACAAATGTGGTATATATACTATTCGTTCATAAAAATGAATGAAATCTCATCATTTTTACAATTAGATGAGTCTGCATCACGTAATTTCAAATGAAATATGCTAGGCACAGAAGGATGTGTACCACATATTCTCTTTTACATGTGGAAACTTACAAGGTTGATCTCATAGACGCAGAGGTAGAATAGTTGTTATGGGAGGTAGGGAAGGGCTGTGGGAAGAAGGGGTCTGGAAGAGAATGGCTGATAGATACAAAATTATAGCTAGACTGAGGAATAAGCTCTAGTATTCAATAATATTGTCGGGTGACTACCTTTAAGACAATTTATTGTATATCTCAAAATAGCTAGAAGAGAAGATTTTGAATGTTCCCAACACAAAGAAACATTGAATGTTTGAGGTGATTAGATGCTAACTACCCTGATTTGATCATTACACATTGCATACACATATATAAAAAAAAAACACCGTATTTCATAAATATGGGCAAATAGTATTTGTCAACTAAAAATAATAGCAATAAAATAAAATACTTATTTAAAAAAGGATTAGCCTCTTGGTAGATGCTGATTTAAGACAGGTAACACAAGCTGTTTATGAAGGATCCCGAAGTTCCCTAGTACATGGAAGAAAGATTTATGTCACTCTCTTGATCCTTCCGTGACTCCCTATCTCATTCAGATCTAAGTTTCCCCATGTCCTGTGGGATCGCATCTGATTTACACTTCACCCCTCTGATTTCGGCAGCCTCATTTCCTCTTCTCTCCCCTCGTTCTCACTTCTCTGAGGAGAACTGCCTCACTGTTTCTCATCCTCTACTCTTTCATGGTGCCTAAACATGCTGCTCTGGGGCCAGTGACATCATTTTTCCAGATACTTACATGGCTCACACTAATCATTTCCTTCTGCTCTTCACTAAAACGTCCCCTTCTTGGCATGGACCTCCTTGGAAACACTATCTAGGGTTCAATCCCCTCCCCAATGCCTTTGTCCTTACTACATATCATCATGTAAATGTACTCCACATTTTACTTGTTTGTTTTCTGACTCCTTATACCCTCCCAAACCTGAATGGAAGGTCTAAGGAGAGAGATTTTCATCTGTTCTATTAATGGTCATGTCCCTTAAACCTGGCACATAGTAGCTGCTTGATCAAAATTTGTTAAACTTATAATTTTTGCTACACATTTATATTTGTTTCTTACAGTTTAAAATTTGAACTGCAGTGGATGCTGGTTGGCATACTGTGGCAAATATTTCAAGGCAGATTAATCGTTCTCTAATTAGACTTCGTATGGATGCTAACCTATTAAAATCTAAGAGGCTCATTTAAAATATTCAATTATTCTTGACAACACTTTATGAGGGCTACTACAGATATTTGGAAAGCCATCGAGTTTTGAGAACTACCTCTCGGACATCAAAGATCTATTGTACACACCCCTTTTCAAACAGAGATGAGATGAATTAAATACTACTCTGTTTACTTATTTAGTGCTTTCAAATTTTTTCTTTAAATATCTGAGTGTATGTGCACTAGAGACTCAGAGAGACAGGGGCAGAGAAAAAGAGAACGTGCTCCTCAACTGGGCCTGGTTGTGCTGCAATACCCCTTCCTCCATTTCTCCATCCCCTCAGGGTCCTGGGTATACACCTGCATCCCCCCAGCACCAGGGCTGGGATTTGAACTGTGATCAGCCATGTGAGAGCCAGCTCTTTCTACATAGTGCTTAACTGCTGCACTACCTAGCCAGCTCTTTTATCTTTTCTAGGTTTCTATTACATTTAGCTTTCCTTGGAAGCACCTTAAAGACATGATGCCTAATATACATTCATTCGGTAGGCTCTTTGAATGGCACCAACAAACAGGCACTTGACATAAATCGCTAACACTGATAAACAGGGAAAGGAATTGTGGTGGAGATACCCTTAGGGAATCTATAGGGTGGACCACCGTGGAAGATGACATAGACTGGAATGAAATTCTATTTGTTAAGGACAATAACAAACTTAACCAACGAGGCCCTCCCCCTTAGAAAATAAAGTTCACAAATTACACTTGGAGAGCCAAAGTGGATGCATGGGTAGGAACCAAAGGTCCAGAGAAGGCTCCAATTAGCTGAAGAGGAGAGAGGAGAGTTAAAAAGCAGTATTTCAGTAGTATGCCTGGGAGACGAATTAGAGGCAAGAGGTAAGTAAGTAACTGAGTTATCACTGGAGCATGGGAGGGGAGTAACGGATTTATGTTGTCGAATGACCTGTTTTCTGAACCCTTTCCAACATCTGTGAAATGTAGTTGTATGGGAACTAGATTTTTGGTGTCTTCCTTGCCTCTCTGTATATCTTGGTAATAAACCTTCCATTATCTAAAATAGCCTGATTATTGCCCTTTACTTACTTCAGCCTGAAACTGCCTAACAGAACAGGTGAACTCTACTTAGCTTGTTTAAGCCCATCTATAAAGCCACAACAGCAAAGTGACAGAGGACTGTGAAGAGAGGCTGCGGCTGAAAGCCTGCCTTCCACGCCCCTGGCCCTGCACAACACACTGTTCACACCTGCTTGCCCGTGCTTCTTGGCGAGGCTTTCTTCTGTTTCTTCTTCTTACAGGTTTGTGTTTAAGTTACGTCAGTTTTCATATTCACAAAGCACTCTGGGGCGTGATTTGCATCTCTGACTTTCCAAAGAGATTTCAGTTACATTTCTGGCCTCAGGAGGTCAGCTAAAGGCAAGCCCATCCTTTGTCACTTGTCAGGCTAGAAGGATATTGACAACGGGAGTGGGACTGGATATATAACAAGAATGCTTAAATGTTACATTCACAAACAAAGTAAGTACACAGATACTTCAGTTCAGATACGCTTATTAATGTATATCTAGGATATGGTCTTGAACAGCTTCCAAGCAGTTTATATACACAGTTTTGGTTAAAAATAAAGAAAAAAAGAAAAAAGAAAAAAAAAAGAGAATTACTATACTAAATGACAACAATCCCTCAGGAAAAAAGCACAAATTGAGAGTGCCAACAAATGTAGACATTATTATAAGAACCTAGTAAAAACCTCATTTTCCCCTACTTTTCCTAATCAGTATATTGTTATGTCAAAGAAGAATCAGGGAGAAATATTCTAGTGTGATTATGTGCTCTGAGGTGTAAGGAGATCTGGAATTTGCCCTTTCTTCCCCTTCTTCCTGACTGTCAACTAAACAGGGCTTAAGAACTTCATGATCATCTATTCCTATAGTTTATTTTAAAAAAATAAAAAGAGAGAGCCTTTTCTTTGACCTATTTTAGGCACGACAGATTGAAGTGAATTAATTAATGTTTAAGTGTTTGCAGTGTCTTAGATAGAGGACTCCAGGAGCATTCTCTTCAATTACAGATTCCACTGTAGAACACATGTACCTCAAACTGAGATAAATTGTACAGAACCATGATTTTCATACCTAGCGCAGAAAGAAAGAAAAACAAAACAAAATCCAGAAATATCCCTTCATTTTTCTTGGGTATTAGTTACTCTTGGGTTTTATTAGTTTGATCATTTCACAATTTCGCAATTAAATTGGCTGGCTATCCAGTGTCAAGAATAACATGAAGAAACCAAAGACTGCTTGCCTGTCTTATTACTCCTGGTTCCTGCAAAACTGAAGTTCCAAACATCTATTTCCACTGCAGGAAGGAGTTAAGGTAGATGGCTCCACAACTTGGGGCTCATCCACATTTTTTCCATTCCCTTAGTGCCTTTACTTTTTTTTTTTTTTTTTTTTTTAAATTTTTTTTTTTTTTTTTTTTTTTTCCACGGGGGGGGAAAGGTTTTCTTTTTTTTTTTTTTTTTTTTTTTAAACTTTATTTATTTATTTTTTAATTTGACCAGGGAGGGAAAGTGAGAAAGCAAGCTGTCAGGTCTGGGACTCAAACCATGATCAGCCATGTGGGAATCCAACACCCTTGACGACCACACCACCTGCCGGCCCCAAGTGCCTTTACTTTTAAGGGATGTGAGAACAGAACTGGAAATGTCATTCTGCCATATGAGAAAATAAAGAGGTGGGAGTTGAAAGTGTAATTTTTACATGGTAATCCCATAATCAGATCTCCCTTTTAAGAGATTAGTTTTGTTCCCCAGATAAAGCTACATATTGTTGCCACAATCTATGAGAATGTCTACTCAAATGCCTACTGTCAATGGTATGTATCTAAGATATGATGAACTTTCACTATCTAGCAACACATCACAGGTTTTACTGTCTAAGCAAAGAGTCCAGCATCTCTGAGAAAGGAAATTTAGGACTTGACTTCTTTATCAATTAAAGAGAGATAGGTTACACTATAAGGACAGCCTACAGAAAGAGAAAATGAAATTGTAGTTTCTTCAAGAAAAGTTGAGGATGGAATAGGATCGAGAAGTGAATATACGCCCAATCTGTAAACTGAACAACATTCTCCTCTGGCACCTCCATTGAGGTGTGCTTTAGTCAAAGTGTAGTTCAGACATCATAATGTGGTCTTAGAAAAGATCTTCAACAGCTTTCCATGACCACAGTTTATTTTATCATTTAACTTTTTTATGTTTGCTTTTGTTATTTGAAAAGTTAAAGTTCTGCAGCATGCAAATGATGATGTGGTTTATCAAGTACTGCATAGTAGATTACATGTCAACAGTCTTGTAGATGAAATTATTATTGTGAATAGACAAACCAAGGGAAAACACAAATTTCGATGACGTGCATGAAGCCTAAAACTCATTTTAAGTTTAACACACACACACACACACACACAACATACATATAATAATGTGTATTTACGTGTACTCTAAAATGAAAGCACACCCTGCTCAGGAGCAGGAACTATATCTCCTTTGTACAGTTTACTATGCTGATCACATGGCAGGTGCTCAAAAACTTGCTTAACTGAATTTAAAAATCACAAGGCAAATAAGTTAGCTACTTTATAATAATCCTTAATTATATATTAGTTTTTGAACTTTTATTTATCCTATTGATAAAAAAATTAAAGCATTCACATCAGGATAAATATATTACCTATAAGGATAGCCGTGGTACTTGGAACGAAATATTGAAAGTAGAAAACTGAAGAAGAAGACCACCAGGCCTAATCCCACTAGGCAAATTACTAGAAAGAGACAGAAAGTATCATTAGCGTCTAAAAACAAGCAAATGACAACACAAATGTTTATATGTTTAAAATGCCTTCAATTGCAATATACTTACATTTAATAGTTCACGGTACATACAGGCATAACAAACCAGATAATCCACAATACAATGTACTCATTATTTTCCGTATTCTTCTCAATGAAATGTACTATTTGGGTATGAAAACAACAAAATCGACTGATCTAAGTCTTCTGGTGGTTTTCTTCTCTTATAGAGTTCCTATAAGTACTAAAATCCTCCAGAAGGAGCAAAACAAAACAACGAATGTGATAAACAATAGATAAGATTATTAGCCCTTGCATTATGAAGCATTAGCTGTATTAGCAAGGACTTCTACATTATTAGAATGCTAAATATCATTTTATTCTTTTCAGATACCATGCCGCATTTACAAATAAATATAATTTTAGGTTATTGGCTAGATTGTTGGCTCAGTAAAAAAGCATGCTATTTAGAAATTTTTCATGCGACTATATGGAAGGTTAGGGCTAAAAGCTTTGAGAGTCAAAGGGGAGCAGACAGTTCCAACAGTAGGTCAGTGTTGCTGTTTGTTTCACAAAGGGTCAGCGGGCATGTGTCCTGGCAGAATGTGCTGTGGTCTAGGTCTTAACATTACTCTGCTCTAGCCAAGTAGACAAGAGAGGAATTAGTTTTTCATTTCCTTTCTATTATGGTTGGCAAGAATCTAAAGATGGCAAGTAATAAAATACATTAGTTTCTTTAGTGTATATATTTGATATGTTTAATTGTAAAAGATCAATGTTACTATTAGGAAAATTTTATTATAAAATTATAAAATTTAAATGCTTAGAACTCTGAGCCAGTGAAATGCAGGTATTTAGGACAGAAGAAAAGGAGGATATTTCCATAAATTAAATTTTATTTAAATCTAGCCTATGTAAGTAGAAATTAGTGTCATCTCTTAATACAGATACATAAACATCTTTTAAGAATAAAACATTTGAACAATACTTAAAAACCTTTTTAAAATTTTTTTTTGTCACAGAGCACACATCCATCCTCCAAGGGGAACAGTCACCCACAATCCAGTCTCCATCCTCCAAGGGGGACAGTCACCCACAATCCAGTCTCCATCTTCCTCCTCAGATTTGGGGCATGCACACAGACCCGCCCAGCATGAGTTTTCAAGCCACAGGGTACATAACACGAACCGCAGTGGCCATGAGGTGGCCTAGCACATAACCACCACACCATCTGCTGGCCCTATTTGTATAATACTTATATTCTGTCACTAGTTTCTGAGAACTCTAAAAAATACCTTAGGAATTATGTTAATTTTTTAAAAGAAAGAAGACAAAAGAGATTAAGACATTAAGGCAGAAGGAAACAAAGAAAATCAAAAATATACATCAGCTTTTATAATGATAAAATAACTAAAAAATGATTTTTTAGCATATAAATGAAATCGGGTTTCCTGGAACCCAGGGATTATCTGACACTGTCAAAATATGGTCTCCAGATCTATCAGTTTTCATTCATTATCATCCTTTGAGTTTTGAGTACAAACTGTGAAACATTTAATAACATCCAATTGCAGCTTCTGTGACATCTTATTTCAGACACACTGTTGAACTTTAAATGAATACTGGCAGAAAATAAAGCCACAAATGGATTTCTAAATATCACAAAATGAGAAATACTTTTTAATGAAATTGTAGAATATGAGTATGACAGACAGTAGGCCCTAATGTAGCATATTAACAACTTTGTCTACGATAATTTTATTAAATCCAGAATTAATTATACAATGTTTTACTTTATACCTTCCTAAGTCTTATTTTATCGAACACTTCTTAATTTCCTGGATATCCCCCCTCCCCCCTTCTTTAGAAGAGGAACAAAGCGTTCGTTCACACCCTTGCTGTTTTAACTGGCCTGCAAGGCTGTGCTCAATGGGAAATGAGGCCCAAGGTTCGTGATCAGGTGATGAAGATATGTACACTGGATTCCAGGCAAGGGAACAGAAGAAGGCTGCTCGAATGCTGAGTGCCTGGGGAAGGGAGGAGGACTGAGTGCGGTGAGGAGTTAGTCACTGCTAAGTGAATCGTGGCGGCCATTACGAGAAGAAATAGCCACAGAGAGACCAAAGCAACAGGGCCTGGGCAGTATTCACAGCCGTATCAAGTTGTACCATGTCAAAAACAGAAACCGCATCACAGTAAGGAAGGAATAATTTAAAAACATATCTCCTAGGTGTGTGAACGCACATGTGTGTGTCTCCTTCTTCCCTCCCCCACATAGGCACGTGTGCATTCGAGTAAATAACTTGGGCGCTGGAGTTATTACTGAAGTACCTACCAAGGGAGAAGTTGGAAGTAGTGATTTTATAAATGTACTATCACAGATGAGGTGAAATGAAAAGAATTACTACATGTTTATTACTATTACTTACCTTAATATGATAAACATATAATCACATTAAAAATATGTTCTCATAAACAGTTGGTCAAATCCCAAGATCATAATATTGTTTATTCAAAAGATATGTCATAAAATGATATCCGATACTGCTTTACAAACTTATGGGTTCATGTCTTCTATTGTTTCTTTTCCATTTTTTTTCTTAGTTTTTGCTGTAAGGTACTTGTACTTGCCAGAGCAAAGCAGAGATCAAGAGGAGAAAGAGAAAAGGGCAATAAGGAACCACCCCCGGGGGATGGCCATAACACTGTACATTCTCCAGTCTCCTCCCGGGATTTCGGTCAGGCAGGCACTCATGCCCAGTATGTTTTCCAAGCAGCCGGGTCTGAGACTCAAACCGTGGAGCTGGCCGTGTGAGATCCAGCTGCCCTAACCTCCATGCCATCTGCTGTCCCCCTTTTCTACTTTATTTACAACAAAGCACATGAGCATCCTAGAGAAACTGCGTGTTACATCCAGCCCAGTTCAACACTTAAGACTTCCAAATATTCCAAAAATCACTCTGACTCATTTACAGGTGTCCCACGCCAGTTAAAAATCCCATAAAAAAAAAGGTCTGGATTTTGATTTTAAATATCTTAATGAATTATTCATCTTTTCCAGACACCTATGCTCCCCATACATAAATTCTGGGTCTTAAAAAAAGTTCAGGAACACAAAGGGTACAGAGAAAACCTTTCATTACAGGTTTGTGGAGGTATCATCACAAAATCATTTAAGAATTTGACATTACTTATAAAAACGTCTCTGGCAGGAATCGACTCTAAGGCCCTCTGACCTTTCCTCACCTATGCTATTGAGGCAAAGGAAGAAGATTTTCCCCATGTGTTCTTTTTGCTACCAAAATATATTACTTTAGGGAAAAAATACAAATGCTTTCTTTCTCTAACCCATCAAAGGATAAAACACAACGTGGGACTGGATGCGGCTGTCATCTTGCTATTTCAGTGGAAGAGGCAAGGCCCCTAGGAAAGACACTACCATGAAATACACCTTTTAAAACGCTGGTGCGGTGGCTGAGATGGATGCTACGAAAGTCAGCCACGTGGTTCACGTCCTGGGCTGGGGGCTTGAAGAACACTTCAGACGCGTGTGTGTGCCCCGAATCCTGAACGGAGGAAGAAATGCAGGGAAAGGTACTGTGCGTAACTATGGCCCACCGCGGGCTCTTTCCTTTCTCTCTCTCTCTCTCTCTCTCTGTTTTCTCCGGTGAGCTCATGTGCACTCTGGAATTTTTCGTTTTAATCTTGATAAAAGATCTGGGGTCAGTGGAAGATCGCTCAGTCCTTCCATGCATGTCCTACACAGCAGCTTCTCCACGGCAGGCTCTGACTGGACACCCGGTTCTCCTGGCACAGGGACAGTCCTAAATGCCAATCAAATCTCGGAGGAGTCTGCCCACAAAATGTTCCATTGCTTTCTGCAGAGCAGACACTGGAAAGGAGACGAGGGCGTCAGAGATGGACTGGTGCACCTTGACCAGGTGGACAGCCCTCCGTCACGTACAGTGCCACCAACATCACTCCATCTCATTACGGCAGGGACAGCTGCCCCAGTACATGCACACACGCGCATGTCCAAGGGACAGAAAAAGTGGGGGTGGGAGAAAACCCCAAACAACAGAACCTCAACCTTCTTCAAACCATAACCTTCTTTGGGAATTTACACTTATGAAGGGACTCTGTGTAATTCTGATTTGAGTCAAAGGATTCTTAAGACAAACAAATTACCAAAATACCAAGAGACTTACTCCGTCTTTTCCCAACATCTCCTTTGGAGGTTGCTGCTTCGTTCAGAAGGACCATTCCCATGGTGATAGCAGCATCTACAGCAGTTGTCAAGGAAACGGCCGAAACAGATGCGAATAAGATCTATTAATTTTTCTGGATCCGAACACAGTGTTCCAGAAAGGTTAGGTTACAAATGCAAACAGAGGTAAATACAATCGATTCTCTTTATTTAACAACAAATTACCATTCTGTGTGTATGTAAGCTTTAATTTTTGACGTATATAATCTAAAACTTCAATTTGTGAGATTTGGGGACTATCTGTAAATGCTCTTAAACTCCAGGATTTTCACAGATTCTATGAAACATACAGAATCTCAAAACCACTTAGAACATTTCTCACTATATAGAAAGATATGGACCACTTGCAGTCCTAATGACACAATTCATTATACACAATTTCTTTTCTATTATTAGTGTGTATGTGTGTGCGGTGTGTGTGTAGAGCTTTCTTTTTCTTGACTTCTAAATGTTTTTCATAGGTTATTTTGTTTAGTTAATAGAATCTTTATTATGGTCAGATACTATGTCTCTTGGAAATCTTGAGGTATCCAACTACATGCCTTACAAAATCAAACGAGTACATTCTATTGAAACAGTTTAATGAATTCAAGAAAAA
>NW_006204918.1:1506857-1509375 GCF_000334495.1 Tupaia belangeri chinensis
AGGATCTTGAGCTAGTCAGTTAGCTGACATTTTAAATAGAAGAATGCAAAACTACTTCTGTATTTAACATCTGCTTGCAACAGGATGGATATATTCATGCCATGCTGAAAGATGCCAGGGATTAAGAAAATGATGGGAGCTTTTTGCCTTTTTAAGAATATTCTGTCTTGTTGTTAAATATTTCAATGCTGTCTACTGTTAAGGTTTTAGAACACTTCTAAGGAAAAGAAAAAAGCGAAAATATTCAACAAGCAGCCAACCAATAACCTTGGTTGGGAACCAAATCTATGAAAGAGAAGGAGCGCCCAGTGTCCCTACAAATATCTCACTAGTTTCAATCATGCAGGAACTGCCCACACAGGAGATTTTAGGACAACAACTGTTTTTTAGCACCAGTGTGATAGCCTATGGGTTTTAAGGATGCATTATTATCCACTCATAAATTTCCCTGAGTCTATAGCCAGGACATCAACTCATAATAAAATGATAAACATTTTAAAAAGAACTAAAACCCGTATCACTGTAATAACGGGTTTCTATGCTTAACTCGGTTTTTGCAGCAGATAACCTGAGTGACGCAGAGCCTGAGCAAGGAGGATTCTTCCGTAATCTCTTCCTGCGGCCCAGACTCTGTGCCGCATCCTTTAATATTCATGCAGAAATTTTAACCTACACATTGGAATATACATATCTTATTTCCTGATCATTCATACAGAATTACAGATGATTTTAATTGACAAAATGCACTTTGGTAAATATTCAAAATGATTTCGTTTGCTAAGTAGCTTCCTTGCTTTCATTAATAAAATCCTGCGGGAAATAGCACCATTCCTTTTTTTTCCAATCCTAGAGAAAATAGTATTTATACAATTAAGACCTTGACAATTTTAATGAGAGTAAAACTATGTATTAAAATATTCTCATGGTCAAACTTTATACACACATAAGGAATATGTCTATATGTTTATAAACACAGACACCAAGACATACTCTAGGGATCTAGAGCAAAGGAGTATTTTACTGGACATTAATCATGGCTACTCACGTGTAGCATGCATCTATCAGTGTGTCTCCACATTATTTAGCTGCTCTCCCTTCTGAACTGATCTTGAAATCTATGTAACATGCTTCCTGTCTATATCACTTTTGAATTTTATACAAATTCAATGTTAGAGCAGAAACTTATGTATACGATTTTTCCACTTTTTGGGACCAGCAGGTGGTGTGGTGCTTAAGATGCTAGACTCCCACATGGCTGACAAAGGTCCGAGTTCCAGACTTGGTAGACCACCACGTGGTAGTTCAGCATCTTAAGCACCATGCCACCTGTTGGCCGTGTGTGTACATGCCCAAGATCCCAGGAGGAGAATGGAGAAGGCACTGTGTTGTGGCCACCTGCCTGGTGTGTGTGTGTGTGTGTGTGTGGGGGGGGGGATTTCTCACTTTCCCTTTCACTGTCTCTCTCTAGCAAGTCCACACACCCTATAGCAAAAATCTGAAAAAAAAAAAAAAAACTATACTACATTATCACATTTTGTTGCTTTAACTAATGACATTTGTTTTCAAATGCTTTGCAATTACAAACATTCCTAATGTCATTTTACAAGCCTCCTAGTACACATGTGCAATATTTCCCTGGGCATCTATACCTAGAGGCAGAATTTTTGAAAGGCTGGATATATGTATTTTCAAATTTGTTAGGTCTGGTCCTATTGTCCCCTAAAATGAGCAATGTAAGAGATTCTATTTTTCTTATATTTCACTAGCACAGTATTGTTAGGGTACTGATTTTTACCAAACTATTTGTGGGGAGCAGTATTATTTTACTACTTCACTCTAAGCATCTTTATTTATTTTTTTCTTTTTTTGGAGAGATTTTTGCTATAGGGCACGTCCGCTCACCAGAAAGAGAGGGAGACAGACAGAAAGTGAGAAATCACCCCCAGGGGGGATGGCCACACTGCAATCCCTTCTCCTCCATTCTCCTCTCGGGATCTTGGACATGCACGCACACGCACCTGGCATGAGTTTAAGCCACCGGGTCCAGGACTTGTACCGCAGTCGACTACATGGGAGTCCAGTGACATAGCCATTACGCCAACTGCTGGTCCCTCTAAGCATCTTTTGATATGTACATTCTGCTTTTTTGTTTACTCTTTTGTATTCTGCTTATTTTCTTTTGCTCATTTTCCCAAAAGCACACGCACTTCTATTAAATTGTAGGTAATCTTCATTTTTATCTGAATATGAATTGAAAGAAGTGTTGCATATAAATTTTCCTACTTTATATGTTAAAAATAATTATTTTTATAATTTTTTAAAAATTTGCTATAGGGCACATGCACTCACTAGACAGAGAAGGAAAGAGAGAGGGAAAGTGAGGAAGCAAGTCACCAGTTCTGGGACTCGAACCATGGTTTGAGTTAAGCTCAGGATGTTAACCCCACTGGCCTCCTCCGGGCAGTCCTGGCATCTGAGCGGCCTGAGCCTGAGGAGGGAAGCCCTTGCTCCTGGCCCC
>NW_006204918.1:1509575-1547925 GCF_000334495.1 Tupaia belangeri chinensis
TTGATGTGTTTGGGGGGGGGGGTTATTTCTTTCTCTTTCTCTCATACATGCATAAACACACAACTTCTAACATTAAAAAAAAAAAAAAGAAGAAAACAAAATAAAACAAAAATTTATCTCCAAGGATGGAAAATAGTTGTTTTTTTGTTTTTCTGGGTTTTTTTAATTATAACAATATGAAAGAATCAAGTATACCGCAAAGAATTTGGAAAAAAGAGGCAATCTGGAAGGCTTTGAAGTCATCATGTTTGACATCATATTTTATGTCAAAGTTACCATAAAGCTGTACTAATCAAACTATGGTATTGGCTAAATTGTGAACATACCTATCCCTGTGGCCAAATAAAGACTAGAGGGGTCAGCATGTGGAATACTGGTTAAGGAGTAGGACTCCCACAAGGCCCTCCATGGTTTGAGTACTGGACTTAGCAGCTCGAAAATCAGGCTAGGTGTGTGTGCATGCATGCCCAAAATCTTGAGAGGAGAATGGAGGAGAAGGAAATACAGTTGGCTATCCCCCCACCCCCAGGGAGTGATTTCTCACTTTCTCTCTGTCTCTCCAGCAAGTGCACACACCTTATAGCAAAAATCTCTCAAATAAATAAATAAAGACTATACTACATTATCACATTTTGTTGCTTTAACTAATGACATTTGTTTTCAAATGCTTTGCAATTACAAACATTCCTAATGTCATTTTACAAGCCTCCTAGTACACATGTGCAATATTTCCCTGGGCATCTATACCTAGAGGCAGAATTTTTGAAAGGCTGGATATATGTATTTTCAAATTTGTTAGGTCTGGTCCTATTGTCCCCTAAAATGAGCAATGTAAGAGATTCTATTTTTCTTATATTTCACTAGCACAGTATTGTTAGGGTACTGATTTTTACCAAACTATTTGTGGGGAGCAGTATTATTTTACTACTTCACTCTAAGCATCTTTATTTATTTTTTTCTTTTTTTGGAGAGATTTTTGCTATAGGGCACGTGCGCTCACCAGAAAGAGAGGGAGACAGACAGAAAGTGAGAAATCACCCCCAGGGGGGATGGCCACACTGCAATCCCTTCTCCTCCATTCTCCTCTCGGGATCTTGGACATGCACGCACACGCACCTGGCATGAGTTTAAGCCACCGGGTCCAGGACTTGTACCGCAGTCGACTACATGGGAGTCCAGTGACATAGCCATTACGCCAACTGCTGGTCCCTCTAAGCATCTTTTGATATGTACATTCTGCTTTTTTGTTTACTCTTTTGTATTCTGCTTATTTTCTTTTGCTCATTTTCCCAAAAGCACACGCACTTCTATTAAATTGTAGGTAATCTTCATTTTTATCTGAATATGAATTGAAAGAAGTGTTGCATATAAATTTTCCTACTTTATATGTTAAAAATAATTATTTTTATAATTTTTTAAAAATTTGCTATAGGGCACATGCACTCACTAGACAGAGAAGGAAAGAGAGAGGGAAAGTGAGGAAGCAAGTCACCAGTTCTGGGACTCGAACCATGCTTGGTCATGTGTCCAGCGTCCAGCACCATTACCACCATGCCACCTGTTGGCCATGTCTTGTCTTTTAAAATGTTTTGTTATACAGAGGCTGTTATATGAATGTGGCCACATTTATTAATATTTTCCTTTGTAAGTGCTTTTTACTTACAAAATTAATTCTTATTCCTAGGCATTAAACTATTCCCTAGTTTTTCCTAGTACAGATATTTTTAAAAGTTTATTATGATTCAAATTTTTTATAAGGCAGATGTGTTTACCAGAGAGAGACAGAGGAGAGGGAAAGTGAGAAAGCAAGCCGCCACGTCCAGGACTTGAAATGTGGCGGACCATGTGGTAGCTCAGCATCTTAAGCACCATGCCACCTGCCGGCCCCTCTTCTAACAGCTTTACAGTGAGCCTGGTAACATCTGCTCAGCATTCAAATGCTTTCTTGTCTCACTCAAGTAAAATGTCAGGACCTCAGAACAGCCCCGTGACCACACGTGTCTGTACCTCGTGACCACACGTGTCTGCACCCCATGACCACACGTGTCTGCACCCCGTGACCACACATATCTGCACCCCGTGATCATACATGACTGCACCCCGTGACTACACGTCTGCACCCCGTGATCATACATGACTGCACCCCGTGACCACACGTGCCTGCACCCCGTGACCACACGTGCCTGCACCCCGACACTGCCAAGACCTCTCTGCCCCTTGCTCTTGGCCTAGCTACTCTTCCGGCCACCCAGGCCTCTGCCTCAGGGTCTCGGACCTGTCACTCCCAGTGCCCACGTGCTTCCCGTGTGCATGCGACTCGGCACATCCTTCTACCATGTCTGCTCAAGGACATCAGAGAAGCCTCTACAGACTGCTCTATCTCCTTTATCTTAACTTTTCATGTAACGCTGCTTTTGAGAGAACTTTCACATTGGGTATCTTTCTATTTACTTACTATCTTTCTCCTGTCACTTCCTGTTATCCCAAAAGGACGTAAACTTCATTTTATTTACTGTCTTACTCAGTACCAGCAACCCTTTGATGTCGGTATTATCTTCCATTTATAAATAAAAACACTGAAATTCACAGAGGTGTGAACTACTCACTGAGTCACAAAGCTAGTGAGTAAAAGGTGCAAATCAAACAAAGCAGAAAAGACAAGAAGCAAGATGGTATCAGGGTTAGATAAAAATAATAATGAATGGGGTAAAACAGAGCTCCTGGCTCTATTTTTGCATTAAATATCTGTAGCATTAAATTTTCTTACTACAAAAATTATATAATTAAAAAAAGTAATTATTCCCCAAAACTATGTTTCAAATGTTTATCAAAATTATGATTTTACCTTTATATAACTTTACATTTCATGTTTCTTTAAATCAAATTCTTTTAACTTTTTTAAGACAATAAACTTTATTTATTTTAATTTACATTTAATGACTGTACATCTTTATGGAATACAACACACTTTCTTCCCAACACGCTTATAACTGTTTTTTTGGGGGGAGGAAATACAGTAACAATGTGGCATTTTTCAAATTATGTACTAGCTTGGGACCAGCAGTTAGTGTAATGGCTATGTTGCTGAACTCCCATGTAGCTGACTGTGGTTTGAATCCCTGACCTGGTGGCTAAAACTCACGCCGGGCACATGTGCGTGTGTGCCCAAGATTCCAAGAGGAGAAGGGATTGCAGCATGGTCATCCCCCAGGGGGTGATTTCTCTCTTTCTGTCTCTCTGTCTGTCTTTCGGGCGAGCGCATGTGCCCGAAAGTGAAAACCTTTCCAAAAAAAAAAAAAAAATGTACTAGCTCATATAACATGCAAAATTCCTATTGTATTAGGTTAAGAAGGCAGGAACAGAATACAATCCTCAGGTCTGACAAGTAAAATTTAGAGGTTTCAACATCTAAAATTCCAGCAGATATACAATTATCATAGACTTATGTGTGCCAGAGTAGATGTTAAGTACCCACAAACTTTTCTCTTGCAAGATTTTATTTTTTTTGGAGAGGTTTTTTCGCTATAGGGTGCATGCGCTCGCCAGGCAGAGACATAGAGACGGAAAGCGAGAAATTACCCCCCAGGGGGGATGGTCACACCGCAATCCCCTCTCCTCCATTCTCCTCTCGGGATCTTGGACATGCATGCACAGGCGCCCAGCGTGAGTTTAAGCCACCGGGTCTGGGACGTGAACTGCGGTCGACTACGTGGGAGTCCAGCAACATAGCCATTACGCTAACTGCTGGTTCCCGCAAGATTTTTTAATAGATAAGGACAAATGTAAATACTGCCAGTCTTAATATACATACAAAATGTTTGTTTTAGAATAATTTATTAGTGCATTTTTAAAAATGTCAATGTATAACTATAATATATAGAACATATACGTGATAGATTAAGTAGCCATAATAAAATGAAACAAATAAAAAAGTTATTCATAACAAAACAAGACAATTTTGTCATCATGCCAAATGAAAGTCAGTAAATACAAGATACATAACTTAACCTCTCTTTTTAAACATTCACTTATGTCTTCTGTGAGAGAGAGAGACACTCTACAACAGGGCCTTCATGCCGGAATGTCGGCTGGCTCCGATCACGGGGATGTGTCTCTGTGCCCAGAATGCTCAGGGAGGTCTTGGGATCTGAAGCCAGGAAGTGAACCCAGGACCTTTCCGTTGTGGGTCAAGCTGTGTTACCAGTGTGCCACCACCTGGCCCTAACTGCATCTCTTTCTTTAAAAAGGCGGAGAAGGGCTAGATGAGGTAAGAGAACGCTCTGTGAGGCTGGTCCACGTGGAAAGGGTCCTGGTTCACATCCGCAGGCCTCTCGAGTAATCCAGACGTGTGTGTGTGTGCCCACGACCTGGGACTGCGGAAGTTCAGGGGGGATAGCAAGATGAGGTCCCGCTGGGAGAACACGTGCTTGGCACCCTCTCACTCTCAGAAGAAATAATACAAAAAAATGTGCAGAGAAATAACTGAAGGGAAAGAAGGGTGATAGAAAGTTAGCAGCAACTGTTCTTGGAGTAATAAACTAGGAGATTTTGTGCTCTTTATGGGCCACATCCTACAGAGAAGAAGCTGGCAAACAGTTTCTGCAAAGGATCCGGAAGGAAGTATTTGCAGCTACACAAGCTGTATGTATGCTACTGAGGGGGGCAGCAGTGTGTAGAGGAGTGGGTGTGGCTGTGGCTGTGCTCCAAAGACACTTTCCTAAAGGCAGGCTGGGTTTGGCCTGTGCTGGTCCTAGTTTGCCAATCCATTAGAAAAAACTGAGCGTGAGGAGAGAGAATTGAAGGTGAGGGCCAAAGAAAGTTCATATTGTCATATCGGACAAAAATTTGCTTTGGTTTTTGAAAATAGAGAAAGATGATGAATTTAGTAAACTCTTATACATAACTTCAAAGTAGGAATTTTATAGCAAAGGGATTACTATTGATGGACATAGGCTATGTTTAATCCCACAGTGAAATATGCTGTTAGAAGCAGTAGGATCAGTAAACACGTGTGTTCTCTTTCTTAGAAGTATCTTGTAAACCGATTTTTCTAGGCTTTAACAAGAAAAGAGCAGAAATTCCACTTAAAACTTGAGGACTATAAGACATATGAATTAAACTAAAATGGCTTTAAATTCATTAACCCTCCCTCTCTATTATTTAAAGGTATCTTTTTAATTTAAGGTATCTTTTTTGTTTTGGTACTTATTACTATAGGGCACATGTGCTTGCCAGAGAGAGACAGAGACAGACAGATAGACACACACACACAAAGTGAGAAATCACCCCTAGGAGAAACATCCATACTGCAATCCCTTCTTCTCCATTCTCAATCGGGATTTTGGGCACACACACATTCGTCCGGCATGTTTTTCAAGATGCTGGGTCCAGATTTGAACCACTTGATGGGCCATGTGTGATCCAGCTGCTTTAACCACCATGTCATAGCCCAGCCCAACTTAAGATAGCTTTAAAATTGAAAATCATTTATCTTAAATTCCTTTGTATCAAGTAAAATATTTTTGGCTAGAAAGAAAAGAAAATCCTATATAATACTTATTATTTTGGGGGAAATTACATTTGTAACAAAATAATCTTAATTTTCCTTTGATTTAACTTTCCCCCCTCTCCCCACTCATACACACTCACCTGGTCTTATTTATGTATTGCTTTGGACAGCTGAATCGATTCCTATCACTGCTCTAGTCTCTGCAGATCCTGTCAATCGTTTTCCAACTGCTTAGAAAAAGTCAAAATACTGCCACGATCCCACATAAAATAGAAGCTTTTACTTGGGTAAATTATAGAGAATACCCCAAGGCACTAAGCATCCTACAGAACTAGTAACAAAATTATATCATAATCCATCCTCAACTGCATGTAATGATAAAGTTTACTGTTGCTTCTAGGAAGTGAATCAGGATTTGGTCAATTTAAAGATAAATGAGAACAGATGTTGAAAAAGAATGTGAGCATATTCGAGACCTAAAGGAATCTGAATCTAAAATTATCTTCAATTTGCATCCATCATTAATTTCTTCTATAGTATGTTTCTCCTTGAATATAACAAATTAAAATAAGAGAAACATTTGCTCCTTATCACAGATTGGTAACATTTGCAGAGTAAAATAATCTTCTTTCATTATAAAGGGGAAATTAATATTTTTCTTATAGTAAAAGCAATGTACTTTGTAAGAATTAAAATTATTTTAAAGTTATTTTTGATAGGGGCCAGTCACATAACTCAGTGGTTAAAGGAGCCTGATTCACATGGCCAACCATGGTTCAAATCCCAGCCTTGGCAGCTTTATAGACATGGGTGCACATGTGGCCCAAATCCTGACAGGATGGGGAAGTGGAGAGGAGGGAATTGCAGTGACCACACGTCACTGGTAAGGGTCGAGTATTGTGCTCTCTCTGACAACAGAAGACCTCTGGCAATTAAAAAAAATATTATTGGTAGTAGGACCTTTGTTTTTCCAACTACACTTTTACTTCCAATTGGTATTTATTTCATATCATCTTTCTGGGATCTTAGGACTTAAAGAATGTGCAGAATTAAGGAAGAGTGGGAGGTGAAGGTTCTACATTGACAGGAAGGCTGGTCCTAGCACTCACGTGCCCTGTACCCACAGCCACACATAAACCGTCTCAGTGCGTTCAGTGGAACACTCTACAATCAAAGGAGGTTAAAATCTTATGTGGTTTAACTACTGGTAGAAACAATGGAAAATTAGTTTAGATAATAAAATAACACATTTCTGTAAATTTTCTGTAAATGTGAAGTGATGTTTTCTGATGAAAACAAATCACTGCTTACAATTACTATCTATTTTATCATGTCATATTTATATGTATATTTAGCAAAAAAGGTAGATTTTTAAGTTATTTTATTCAATGGCAAATGAGAGGCTTTGAGTGTTGAGTTCTGTAACCAAAAGTCTATCTTTATCTTCTTTGATCACTACAGTTCTAATTTTCTACTCTAAGAAATTACATGTTTTATACATGATTTCATATATTCATATCTTTCATGTCATTTTTAAAGGATTTATTTAATTTTATTTATCATTTAAAAAAAAATTCCTACAGGGCAGGTGCACACACCAGAGAGAGACAGAGTGAGAGAGAAGGAAAGGGAGAAAGCAGGCTGCTAGGTCCGGGACTTGAACCACAGTCCATGTGGGAGTCCAGTGCCTTAACCACCATGCCACTTGATGGCCCCCTTTCATGTCATGTCATATTAATTTAAGCAACTATAGTTTCAAAAAACCTATGTATTTGTTCTTTAATAATATTTTAGTTAAGATCTATGCATTAAGCCCGAGTATTACCAAATTTCAGAAAAGTGAAAGCTTCATTAAAAACATAACTGATAGTATTTTATTTATGATTTTGCATTTATGTTCATTAGGGATACTGGTCTAGTTTTCTACTCCAACACCACATCACAAACAGTATTCACTATGATCAAATGAGTTTACTCCAGAGATGAAAGGATGGTTCATCACATAGAAATCCAAAAATGTGATATGCCGTATCAACAAAGTGAAGGGCAAAAACTGTATGATAATTTCACTAGATAAAGAAAAGCATTCAACAGAATACAACAGCCCATTATGATAAAAGTGCTCGACAAACTATGGATAGAATGTACTTCAACACAATAAAGGTCACATATGAGGAACCCACAGCTAACGTCATGTTGAATGGGGGAGAGAGGAAAGTCTTTCACTAAGAACTGGAGTAAGACAAGGATGGCCACTCTCACCACTCTTTTGGGGCTTTTTTCTACTTAATAACAGGGATATATGTCCTGGAAAATGTGTAATTAAGCAATTCTGTTGTTGTGCACACATTATAGTGTATTTACACACACCGAGGTGGTATACCTACTGCACCCTAGACTGCATAGCATAGCATACTGCTCTAGGCTGCAAACTGTACAGCGTGTCACTGCACTGACTACTAGAGACAACTCCAACACACCTAAACACACAGAAGGGGCAACAAGAATAAGGTGTAGAAGATAAAAAGTGGGGTCAGACGGTGGCGCAGTGGTAAGTGTGACACTCTGCTAAGCTGACCCCCACAGGACGGTTCCTGGAGACCTCCCGGATTACACCAGGCACACATCCTGTCATCCAGGCAGGCTGGGGGTGACCTGTGTCGGACCCTGGCTGGGGGCTGTACCCTTCAAGTCTCTCATTCATAGAATGAACAAGCAAAAAAACATAGGTACGCCGGGGCCAGCAGGTGGCACAGTGGTTAAGGGGCTGGACTTCCACGTGGCCGACCACAATTCAGTTCCCAGACTTGATGGCTTAAAAAATCACACCAGGTGGTATGTGCATGCATGACTAAAACTGCAAGAGAAAATGGAGAAGGGATTGCAGTCATGCCCCCTGGGGTGATTTCTCACTTTCTTACTCTCTGTCTATCTCCAGCAAGTACATAAGCTCTATGAAACTTGGGAAAAAAAAAAAAAATCCAACCCCCCAATTCACTTCCCAGACTTGATGGCTTAAAAAATCACACCAGGTGGTATGTGCATGCATGACTAAAACTGCAAGAGAAAATGGAGAAGGGATTGCAGTCATGCCCCCTGGGGTGATTTCTCACTTTCTTACTCTCTGTCTATCTCCAGCAAGTACATAAGCTCTATGAAACTTGGGAAAAAAAAAAAAAATCCAACCCCCCCCCTCAAAAAAAAAAAAAACCAAGTATACTACCTAGGACACCTACCCCAAATGGACCTCCCAGGGCTGGAAGTTGCTCTGGGGGAGTCAGTGGTGAGAACTTGCTGTGCCGGCCTAAGGACTTACTACACATTACACTAGACTTCATGAATACTGTGTGCTCAAGCCATATCAAATGGAATGTTTTAACTCTTCGTTAATACATTAATCTCAGCTTACTGTAACTTTTTACTTTAGAAACTTCCGAGTTTTTAAGTTTTACACTGTTCTGGAATAGCACTTAGCTCAAAACACACATTATATAGCTATACAAGTTTCTTCTTTAGTCTATACAGTTCTTCCTACCTTACAATTTACGTATTTATTTATTTTTACTTTTGAGTGTTTGTGTTAAACATAAGGACACAAACACACACAGGAGCCCAGGCTCGCCATGTCAGGGGCGTCAGTGTCACCGTCTTCCACCTCCACATCTTATTCTAGGATCGACAGAAGGTCATCAAAGGCAGGAGCACACATGGAGCTGTCATGCCCTATGCTAATAATGCCTTCTGGAATATTCCTGACGGAACTGTCTGAGGCTCTTCTTGAGGTGGTGTCACTCTTCAGAAATATGTCTGTGGGGGTTTGGTTTGCTCCTTTTACTGTCCCTAGAGTCACTTATAAGGAGACGATGTGCCATGAACATGCCTTTCTATTAAAGACGACTTCTCAGTGTTGAAGTTCATATTTTAGAAGTTGTTTTTTTTTTTTTTTAAAGCTTTTATTATAGGGTGCATTCACTCACCAGAGCATAAGAGAGACAAAGAGAGTAAGAAAGAGACAAACCCCCCACCAGGGTCTTGTCACTGCAATCCATTCCTAGCTCCAGCCAGCCCTGGACTATGGACATGTGAGTGCCCAACATATTCAGGGAGGTCTCTGGGTGTCAATCCAGAACCTTTCCACATGAAGGAAGGTTCGCAGAGAATTGTGCTTTATTGCCCACCACTGTTTGGCCCCAAAAGTTTTAAGTTCTTGACTCTTGCAGCTGATTAGCCTTATGACCTCTAGCAATTTAAACACATTGAATCCTTTCTCATCAATCAAATATAAGGCCTATAGATATTTGTAATTTCGTTAGGCTAGCTCCTCACAACTTATTTCCTTCATAGTTCTCAGTTTTGTTCATACAAAGCTGTGCTCTGACATGTAACTGACCTCATCATCTCTGATCCCTCTCCTGGAACTCTGCTTGTGCCATCTATAACCAAGTTTTGGTAATTCTTCCTCAAACAGCAAGGAGTCACTCAGCCGGTTCCCTGGTTTAGGATCATCCTCTATAGCCAGAAGAACTGCCAATGCCTCTCACTTTCTCTGTTCTCCCTTCATCTTTTATCCTTAATATTGTTACTAGAGCAAACCTCCAGAGATCTTCTGTTGCTTAAACAGGATGAGATACAAGTCACTATTTCTCTTTCCACAGCCACATTCAAAGAGACACTCAGGGCTCAACCTATAAAGAATTCAGAATGTGGGCTTAGCCACCACTACACAAGGGGAGGTGCCCCTGTGCAAGGTGGAGAACAGAAGGAAGAGCCAGGGTCAGGTCCAGGTAACCTGGGCAGGCAGGGTGCGGTAGCGCTCACCTAACTAACTGGGGTAGAGAACACAATGGTGAGACCCTGCCACAAAGTACCCGTGTGTCTCTCTCCTCCTTCAGCTCTTCCAGCACTTGTCTGCTCTCTCGCTTTCATTAAAAAATTAAAGAGAAAAAGAAAAGGGACAGCGAATTGCAAATGTTGGAATACTGACTACATTTATTGTCCCAGATAAAGTTCAAAACTTAAACAAGGTTCTCATTATCTAGCAAAACCAGCTTTCAGCCATCTCTTTATAATTCGTACTCCAAAGTCGGTCAACTTCTTATCTTCCTCCAATACAGGCTGTTTTCTCTCATTTTACTGTGCCCGTTGAACTTTCTACTGAAATACCCTCCCTCCGTCATTCTGTCTGTGACACTTCTTCGTATACTTCAAAACCCAGCTGGGAAGTCGGTTCACCTTCTCTAAGCATCAGGTTGCTCCTTTCTGGCTACTTTCTTTGAAGCCATCAGTTAGAATGTTTGTGATGCTGGATCGTAGGTATTTTTCTGTCATTCCACCTTCTTTGCAATAGCAAATAGTTGTTTACACTTGCATCAGGTGTTGGAAAACATAACTGAATTGACATAATTAGAAATGAACGTTAACTGGGAAAAAACTTAAATATTACATAAGTTCACATATATTCCTTATTAAAATGGAATCTATTTCATTTTCATATAGTTCCCTCTCACAAACTACTTATGATTGCTCTTTTTTCCCTAAAATAAAGTACTGAGAAAAAAACACTATCGTTCTGAAGAAAAATCCTACTTTTAGTAAATGTGAATCTACAACCTATGACACCAAATATTCTGTTTTCTCTTAGTATTTTTTTTTTAATAAAACTTTGAATACAGCAACACCCTCTAATTATCTGACTTACTAAATTAGGAAAAGAAAACCTAAAGGCAGAAATGTTCTCTATAGACAAACAAAAATGTAACCATCTGGCATTTATTTTTTATTTATTTCTTTGCATAAAGAGAAAAAATACACATGCACATTACAAGAAAAAAGTAAGTTAAAAAATACATTCTGTCAAGTAAAAGTAAAGTCAGAAATGATTATAAAATGCTTCTTTTAAACTTTTCCTTATAATATTCACAAGTCCACCCTCGTAGAAGAACTGTTCTCTAGCTGTAATATATAATTCCAAAGTATAAAATAACACAGAAGGGATGAATGAAGCAACAAATAATCACTGTTAGCATAAAGACAACAGAAAATTTTCATTCTTTTCTGTATCTCTGTTAAAAATCTGTATGGAAGACTTCATACTGCTAGTGAAATCTCTCTGTGTCCTGAATCTTAGCTTACTCCAACCTATGAGATGGAAATCTTCATACTGCTAGTGAAATCTCTCTGCGTCCTGAATCTTAGCTTGATATCAATAACCCATGAGATGGAGCCTTGAGAATTCCTGCCGTGCAATGGAATGATGGGCGCAGCACAGCTTTTCATTCCCGTGCTAGGTATTACTGATGCGCTTAAACAGATTAGTTGCTCTGAATAAAGTCTACTGCTGAAATGCTGTACCCATGGATTAAAATACTGTTTTAAAGGAAACCATAATATACAAATTAGAGCTAAGAAGTTATTGCAACAAATACTGTACTTTGTGTTTATCATTTACTTTAACATAAATGCATTTTTCTTCACAAACACACTTCGTAAGTGTACACATGGCCTAGCCCTTACGTTGGAATGAGGAAGAGGAGCTGTTGCTATAAACACTTTCACATGTATTTCATTCCTTCTCACCAAAGGCCCCTGTGAATTGTACAAAGTATTAATGTTTTATCAGGTGAAACTGGAATACAGAAACCCAACAGCTATTGAATAAGATCACACATTTTGAGAATGTTTACTTAAATGTAGGGACTTGCAATTCTAGGCTATGAGACAAACTAGAAGAGAAAATACTCACAGTAGTTCTTAGTTCTGAAACCAAAGAGCACACAGGTGACTGCGTGAATGTAAGCAAGGTGTGGGATGCAGATACAAACGATTCACACACATACCCACATAAATATAATCGAGGGTAGACCAGATAAAAATGTTGGAAAGTGATACAAAGGAAGAAGATGGTCAGTGCTGCTCCGTGAATTTTGGAAGGGCAATGTTTGGCTTCTCTGTAGTATAAACTGGTCACTAATAATTTCTTCTCAAACTTCATGTTCAAGGTCAAACTATCGGATGATATCTTTTTATTAGCTTATAGATTGGATATGTTTGACAAATTTTACTCTCGAAAAATGAAGTCATATCAATATGTCCCCACCACAAGTTTTAGAATTCTGATAAACTATGGGAATGAGTGTGTGTGTGTGTGTGATCTACACCTTTGTCAAAAGCCAAAGAATCAACCAAAAAATATGTATTTATGCAAGCTATCTATGACCAGTGTGATCTACACCTTTGTCAAATCAATCAATAAATATGTATTTATGCAAGCTATCTATGACCACTGAAGTTATGGGTGACTAAGAAGACAGGGGACAATAAACCAAGTAGCCTTTAGTGAGCACTGGAAGTTTAAAGTATGCCATTTCAGCCACTCCACACAGAAATGGGATGTGGTTAATACTGCTAATCTTGACATTACAAACAAGGAAGTCTGTGAGATTCTTGAGAATTAGAGGTGCTATTAACACTTTCAGTCTTTTTCTCTACCATAATTAATACAGAGTTCAGTATATGAAGGTTCTTCAGAAAGTTTTGGAAAATTATTATAAAAAAAAAATCCATGGACTTCAAAAATTTGTTGTACCACAATAATCCTGTACTTTAATTCCATCTTCCAAGAACTTTTAGAAGACCCTTCCTATAAGGTACCCAGCCCATAGTATGCAAATAAAACAGACTACATGAATGAACTAAAGGTGGCACTTTTTTTTTTTTTTTTTTTTAGTTATAGGGCGAGTGTGCTCACTGGGGAGAGAGAGGGAGAGAAACAAAACGAGAGGGAGAGACAGTGAGAAATCCTCCCCCGGGGGATGGCTATGCTGCAACCCTTCTCCTCTTCTCCTCCATTCTCCTCTTGAGACCTTGGGCACGCATGCACACGTATCCCACCTGGTGTTTGAGCCACAGGATCTAGGAACTCAAACTTCCAAGTCTGCTATGTAGATTCAGTGCCTTGACCACCACACCATCAGCTGGTCCAGGCACCGAAAACCTTTTGATGGCTTAAAAACTGCATTTTTATGAGAAAACAAAGTAATAAAATATGAGTTTTCAATTGCTGTTAAAAAGATAGTCTTTCCAATTAATTAAAAATAACAACTTCAGGGGACCAGCAGCTAGCATAATGGCTATGTCGCTGGACTCCCACGTAGTCGACCGCAGTTCGCGTCCCGGACCGGTGGCTTAAAACTCACGCCAGGCGCGTGTGCGTGCGTGCCCAAGATCCCGAGAAGAGAATGGAGGAGAAGGGACTGCGGTGTGGCCATCCCCCCTGGGGGATGATTTCTCACCTTCTGTCTCTCTCTGTCTGTCTGGCGAGCACACGTGCCCTATAGCAAAAAATAAAACCTTTCAAAAAAAAAAAAAAATAGCAACTTCAGAAGCCAGCAGGTGGTGTGGTGGTTGAGGTGCTGGACTTACACATGGCTGGCTACGGTCTGAGTTTCAGACGTGATGGTTTGCTTTCTCACTTTTGCTCCCTCCTCTCTCCGTCTCCCTTTCTCTCTCTCTCTGGTGAGCACACACACCCTGTAACAAATTAAAACAACAGTAATGACAAATTTAAATCAATAATTTTTAAAAGAAAAAACTTCAAGATGTTATGGCTGACACTGATTCATGAAATTATGTCATGGATCATAACAAAATGTTGTATATAAAACTTCAGTACTTGCACAACCAACAAACTATGGAAAAGAAACATAAATTCTAATCCTGGTTCTCTCCTAACTAAAGGAAGTTAATGACCCTTCGTGGACTCTAGTTTTACTACCTAGAAGAGGAGTTTTGGAATAGATAAGTCTGAAGACACTTGAAGGTTTCTAGTTATGGTGAATTATGGTCTAGATCACTTCACTTGAACAGATGACCTCAGAAACTAGGATAGTAATCACATTTAACAGGCACACATTAAGTTCTGATGAAGACTTGAATGTGTTCAAGCAATGCTGTAAATTAAGCCTGCACACATTTTTCACAAGACTCCCACAAACATTAATTTTCCCCCAAACAGAGCTGTTTTCCCAAATGATAACTTTACATTGCTATACGAATATTCAGATTTAGATCCTACAACCTTTCTCCTTACCCTTCTAATGCCAAAGCGTAAATTGCACTGTATGATCTGACCCACAGCACTTATCCTGGTACGTTTCTAAAAGAGATGTCTAAGTATTCTAAAGCTCTCTCCTCCGATTTACCACGTATGCAAGAGAAACAGCACTAAGATAATTCCATTTTCATGCTACTATTTAGATCACTGGATACTTTTTTCCTCCCCACTGAGGTCATATATAAGGAAACCATATACATTTCACAAACAAATCTAACCAGCAATAACCAATGCAAAATAAAGTAATACTTTGAAATTCAGTGGTCAGCAAAAAAGAAAACTACGAGCCATTTGAGCGATTGAGAATAATAACAAAATTATACAGTAGTAAGACATACTTAGATAGTGATTAGAAAGTTAGTCATATACTGCAGTTAAATTTTAGTATCTCTTATCCGTTTGCTAGCATGCAGCCTTGGTCTGTCCTCAGGCACTTACTGGGATCTTAAAGGATACTCAGCACCAGAATGATGTGCGACTCTGCCACGAACTGAGCCTGGCTGCTCCCGTGGATGTAGCTCTGGAAAGGAAGACGAAAAGGCAGAGGTGACCGTCTGGGAAAATGACGCCATTATCCTGCGGTTTTACACCGTGATGATAAATAGTGGGAAAATGTACTACGCTCCCATTTATGATGATTTTAAATGAAATAGTTACTAGTTAACTAGAAGTAGGTAAAAATATTGGTTGATGTTACAATTACTATAAATATTAGACAACTTCATATAAAAAGTAAACTTAAGGGCCAGATGCAGTAGTGTGTGTCTGTGGTCCTAGCTAGGAAGCTGAGGCAGGACTCGGCACAGAGAAATCCTATCTTAAAAAAAAAAAAAGAAAAAGAAAGGAAAAAGAAAAAGAAAAAAAAAAACAGAAACAGAAAAAGGAAAAGAAAAAGAAAAATGAACTTAATAGAATTTGATAAAGGATTTCACACACACACACACACACACATGCATGTGCACAACTGAGTAACAATTCTTTTAGAGATCCAGCTAAAGTGTATCTGACAACATAAGGTACAAATTACAGAAAATAATTTTTGATTTTTCATCCTTTAAAACACAAATGACCAATCAAGTATCAAATCACTCTTTTTCATATTATTCAGGCTTTTACAATAAGGTGTTAGCTTTATAAATGTACTATTCATTAGCATATTTACATTTTCAAAATATAATTATTAAAACTGATTTTAACCCTACTGAGAACTGTGTAATTTTTCTATCCATGGAAGGATCACACATAGTTTAAATCCACTGATACCACTGCTAAATTGATTCCCACAATATTTCTGATGTTAATCTCTCTCTAATGACAAGTAGTCGCTATGCAGGTGTTTTAAATAAAATCCTTGGCTAAGTTTCATCTTTCAGAAAAAATGTACTAGAGAAAATATGTAGTATCTTACAATATAAATCAATGTCCTCAACTTGTATATCACTTATACTGTACATGTATTATTTGCACAATTTTATCATTTGAGAGGCCAAGTAGTCCTGCCATCATGTGCCACTGCCTTTAGTTCTGGCAATACGAATGGATGAACCTCCGTGCGTTTTGATGGAAACAGTCCTTGTACTAGGCCCCAGAGAACTACCCGTCTCAAGCCTTCACAGTGGACCATCACCAACTCTCTGAAGTTCAGTACTCTTTGTCTTAAAAAAAATCAGGACTGTACCAGATGACTCCTAAGGTCTCCCTTGAAGTAAGAATCTTTTGGGTTTTGTCATCAGTCCTGTCTCGGTATTTTCATGGAAAGACTGTTCTTAAACTCCAGATCTAAAGCCTTCCTGGCTTCCACTTCTCATCTCTCAGGACCTGAGGCACAGCTGCCTCATCAGAAGGTGTACACAGGCATAATCTTTAAGCATAGCTTCAGGTAGACTAGCTAAAAGAGAGCCTTTTCTGCTTCATTCATATCACAATTTCTCAAGGATTCTGTATTCCATGTTTTTCCTTCTGACCGTCTACTTAGGTGTCTCTTTTATGGGGGACAAGTATGACTTTGAAAAAAATAATCCAACTGCTTACAAACCATGTAAGACTTTTAACATCACTAATGGATGACAATAGTGAAATCTGGACAAAAAACAAATATGCAGCAAAACAAATACCAACACATATATTATACTTGATATGTAGTTTGATTAGAAATGAAGACTAAGAACTAACAAAGACTCAGGTTTTATTCTCCAAATAACTGTTAATAGCGAATACAAATAGATAATCGTAACAAGTACAAACAAAAACAGCTACCATGGACTGAGCACTCCTTCCGTATAGGGCACTTAGGAGCTTTAATGCAATATCTCGTTTAATTCGGGTAACCCTACAAAGTGGTTATTTTCTTTATAGTCACTTTATAGATAAGGTAATTGAGGCTTAAGGGACGTGAAGAAACTTGCCTCCATTTTCACATGTAGTATACGTATTTGAACTGCAGTCTACCCGATTTCAGGCTCTGGGCTCTTCTTCAGTCTATCACTTTATTTGCTGGACATCTGATTAGGATTTCGCATGTGTTACTCTACTGTACTTAACAACTACCTAACATAGCTATGACCTGTCATCTTCCAAACGAGGAAACTGAGACGCAGAGAAATTTCACTAACTTGCTAAAGATTGTACAGTTAGTCATTGCTGATGTTTAGGTTACAATTAGGTCTATCCATACAGGTCATGACCTTGCTACCATACAACTTGGACCCTGGTCGGTCATGTGGTGGTTAAGGCGCTGGACACTCCCACATGGCCGACCAGGGTTCGAGTCCTGAATCTGGTGGCTTGCTTTCTCGCTTCCTCTCTCTCTCACTCTCAACGTCTGTCTCTCTCTGGTCAAATTAAAAAATAAATGAATGAATAAATAAAATCAAATAAAATAATTATTTTAAAAAAGAATCAGATAACTAATTCTGAAAGTTAATTAAAATTATCATTTATACACTTGACTAAAATATCTGAATATAACAGCACAGGAAACATGCTCAAATTTCTACAGCAACGGTAACATACTTTTCCTATATCAGAATCACCAATTTATAGAAGCACATAAGGCAGTTTCAATTTTTTTTTAAGTAACAGAATCTTCCATCAAGCTTCCATCAGGGTTGGCAATGGACTTCCCCACGGCCGCATTCTGGGTTATACTACAATCATATTTGACTTAATCTATCTCAAAAGCCTGATGCATCTGACTGGTCTCTCTTTTTGTAACATTTTCTTTGCTTGACTTTTGGGGTTATTGGCTTTTTCTCCATATGGTGTGTGCACTCACTGGAGAGAGAGACTCTGAGATTAAGAAATAAAGAAATAAAGAAGAAGGAAAGTGAGAAATCACCCCCTAGGGTGGGATGGCCATGCCACAGTCTCTCCTCCAGTCTCCTCTCGGGATTTTAGGTACACACGCGAACATGCTTGGAGTGATTTTCAAGCTTCCAGCTCAAGACCTTGAAATACAGTCCTGTGAGAGTCCAGCACCTTAACCACGGCCCCACCTGCAGGCCCAGGATTCTACTTTTACTTAAATCTCATTTATTTATTTCTTCTACAGGAGAAAGAGTGAGCCAGGCACAGAGGGTCAGGCACTCCTAACAGCGTATCCAGACTGCGATTCACACCCAGCCTCAGCTACCTAGATCACAGGAATGGGTCTCATGAATGAGGCCTTGGGGTGCAGGGGTGCAAACCCAGGACCCCCAGCCCGTGTGGTGTGGTATCACAGAGTGCTATGTTACCACTGCGACACTGGCTGCCCAGGAGACCACTCTAGGGTCTCTGTGTTCACGGGCACCTTCCTCAAGCCCTTGACAATTCCCTTTACATCCGAAACTCTCGCGTCTCAGAGCTCCTTCCACAGACTTAAACCTCCTCTTCATACCCACCCTGCCTAGTGTTCCCATCCATCTTACGGCTTTACTGTGCCTGTTCTGACAAGGGTCACGTTCATATCCAGTCCCACGTACATCCACCCCACCTAAGTTGGTCTTCATGAACAGACTGCCTTGAAAGTTGAAAACGTAAATCACCAAAACCAAACTTGTCATGTGCCTTTCCATCCCAGAATCTGCCTCCCTCCCATCTGCCCTATCTCGAGAAAACGTTAACTTTATTGCACTTGTTGAACACCCCACCGAAGTTGGTCTTCATGAACGGACTGCCTTTACAAGTTGAAAACGTAAATCACCAAAACCAAACTTGGCATGTGCCTTTCCATCCCAGAATCTGCCTCCCTCCCATCTGCCCTATCTCGAGAAAACGTTAACTTTATTGCACTTGTTGAAGCCAAATTCTTGGAGTCGTCCTTGTCTCTCTGCCCTTCCTTTACTCCCTCTCCCTCCCTAACTCTGTAATACATACATCCAATTAATAACAAATCTTTATTGGCTTTACTTTAAAAATCAATTCCAAATTCAACCACTTCCAACCACTTCCAGGAAGAACTGGCAAGAGTCCTCAGGGATGAGGCCCAAGATTGACCGTCAGGCCTAAGACGTCACCATCTCTTGCCAAAATTACAGGGATAGCTTCCTTTATTCTTTATTTCTCTACCCTGTGTGTGTCGGTCATGTTAATGCCATTAAAACCAATCAGATCCTATCATCGCCTTGTTTAGAAGCCTTCACTCTCTTTTCAACTACGTGAGAAAAATATCACACACAATATTACCTGTTCCCAGGTATGACACCAAAGAACCTACGTGGTTTTCTCTCATTTGAAACTATAGGAGGTAGGTTAAAAAAAAAAATAACTTGTTTTTAGGGAAATAGCATTTCCCTAGAGACGTGGCATTTCTCCAGGACAGATCTGTAAGACTTGTATCTAATTTTCTTGTATTAGGCAGTAAAGAAGAAAGGTCTTGGAGTTAGTCCTGAATCTGCCGCTTACTAGGTGTTTCATGCTAAACAAATGACTTAACCTCGATTATCTTAAGAGAGAGTTGAAAGATATTCCTTAATATTGTTTTAAAAATCCAATAATGTAATGCCACTTAAGTAACTAGCAGAGAACCTAGACCTCTCTGTATTAAATCAAGCACAAATTGTTACTTACTCTCCATTCTTTTTTATTTTTTTTTCTAAGAGGTTTTTGCTATAGGGCGAGTGCGCTGGCCAGACAGACAGAGACAGGGAAATAGAAAGCGAGAAATCACCCCCCAGGAGGATGGCCACGCCGCAATCCCTTCTCCTCCATTCTTTTCTTGGGATCTTGGGCACATACGCACACGCGCCCACAGTGTGAGTTTAAGCCACCAGGTCGAGGACTCAAACCGAAGTCGACATAGCCATTATGCTAACTGCTGGTCCCCATAGTCTCCATTCTGAACAACTTGTTTTTTTATCTTCTAAATATTGGATAAATATATTTAACTGTCATTCAGAAATTCATTATATTTTCACAGGTGAATTTAGAATGTTGAAAGGGTATTTCAAAACACTGCCATTCAGGAGTTAGCCCAAGGCCCAATGGTTAAGGAAACCGGATCTCATTTGGCTGACAGCGTGGTTAGGAGCCCAAACTGTGCCTGCCGCCTGAAGTACGTGCCAGGCATGCGTGCTCCAAACCCTGGCAGGGTGGGGCAGTGGAGAGGGCATCCCAGCACGACTGCACGCACCAGAGGGCCTTCTCCCTCCCCTCCCTCTCCCTGGCCAGGGCATGTGTTTTCTTGCAATTAGAAAAGTATCAGTGACCCTCAGGAACCCGTACCAACATTTGACTTCAGTCCACTTTATTGGTCCTCATAATCACATCAAGATCTGATATCCCAAGAAGCATTAGGATTTAATAAACCAGAATGTACCTGACAGCGCTTTACTGAGTATCTGGTACTGATTTAGGCACTAATGTTCCAGAACAACAGGAAAATTCCAACTATAAGGATACATTTTGTGTACTAACATGAAGGAAGAGG
Source organism: Tupaia belangeri chinensis (assembly GCF_000334495.1). NCBI lineage: Eukaryota > Metazoa > Chordata > Mammalia > Scandentia > Tupaiidae > Tupaia > Tupaia belangeri. Next base: position 1,530,105 of record NW_006204918.1, read on the forward strand.
CCACTGGCATGCCCTCAAAGCCACAAGCACTAACATTGGGAGCAACAGAACAAACGAGCACTGGTCTTCCCCCCACTTCCCCATGCCCCGGAGAGATTTTTGTGATAGGGCGTGTGTGCTCACCAGAGAGACAGAGAGGGACATAAAGTGAGAAATCACTTCCCCAGGGGATGGCTACCCTGCAATCCCTTCTTCTCCTCTCTCGGGATTTGGGGCACGCACGCACATGTGCCCAGCATGAATTTCAAGCTGCTGGGTCTGGGACTTGAACTGCAGTCGGCCATAAGAGTCCAGTGATAAAACCATTAAGGAGTCTGTTAGTCTCAGGTATGAAGTCTTAATCACTGACCTTCGGTATTTTTTTATTTATGAGACAACCTAAAGCAATGGCTCAGTTTAATCTAGAATAAACTAAGGTACGCAATTTTAAACTGACTCTAAAATGTGACTGATGAATGCACTTTTAAAATCCCTTGTAAGAAGAAACACTAAGTGATAAATTCCTTTACAGCTAAAACATGATGTTATTCATTTATATGTTCTTTCTGAGTCTCCCTACCTCCAGTAACTAACGGTAATTTACTGCTAAACATGCATTCACCTTGTATTTGCAAGGGCAGTGCGCTCGCAGACCAGAGGCATAGTCAGGAAGAAAACAGGCGCAGCCTCTGAAACTGTACACATACCAGTTTTTGACTGAGTTCTTTTGACAAACATTAATATACATGGTATTTACTCGCACAGTCTAAGAGTATTTTCAGAGCATGTATGTTAAAATAAAATGGAAAGGACTGCTCCTAAAAATCAATTCAAAAGAAAATCGATCACCATGACCTAAAGCTCAATTTTATTTAAAAGAAAAATCAGATGGTTTGAAGTTTGCAGAATGCTGTGGTTTCAGCATGGCCCCCAGAAGTTCACAGGCCGGGACTAGACTGGACACATTGTGAAGGTACGCAGTGAAAACTTAATTCCTTATGGAGCCCCAGGGGAGCCCTGGTGGGTGGTGGCTGGTTCAGGGTGGTAACAGTGTCATGAACCGGCAATGAGTTCCAGCTCTCCTGAGGAAGGTCAGTATTCATGAAAGCTGGAAGTTACAAAAGAGTGATCTGCTAGAGTCCTCTCACTGCGCATGCGCACGCCTGCTGTCCTCGGCGCCTGTCAGTCAGGTGCACCTCTAGGGCTTTGGGCTCAGGTGCCAGTAACAGGGCACCAGACACAGCACATCACGAATACAAGAATAACACAGCTCTAGTAATCTGAAGTAGTACACTCGAAAATTATAGTATATTCTGGTTAATATGATGACTGACTGTATCTTACAGAACAAGATCAAGAATTACTGGAGGGGAACCAGCAGTTAGCATAATGGCTATGTCGCTGGACTCCCACGTAGTCGACCGCGGTTCGTGTCCCGGACCCGGTGGCTTAAAACTCACGCCGGGCGCGTGTGCGTGCATGCCCAAGATCCCGAGAGGAGAATGGAGGAGAAGGGACTGCAGCGTGACCATCCCCCCTGGGGGGTGATTTCTCACTTTCTGTCTCTCTGTCTCTCTCTGTCTGGAGAGCGCACGCGCCCTATAGCGAAAAAACCTCTCCATAAATAAATAAATAAGTAAATACATAAAGAAAGAATTACTGGAAATGAAATGGAAATTGAGCTAAACATGTATTAGTAGATGAAAGAAATTTGACTCAACATAACATATACCTGAATTCTTAGGAAGATAATGCCAGTCAGTAATTTTACTCGGTCAGTATTATTTTTAAATTGTGTTTGTAGTGAGTACTCATTATGGAATCCTTTAAACACTTACTATCCCCCCAAAATAATGCCTTGTGTGTGCCAGTAGGTTGTTTTCTGTTAAAACTGAACTCAGGAGTCTTGGTTTCTAGTACTGATACAGAAATTAGTTACATGGTCAGTTCAATCATTTGGGTCTCAGTTTCCTTATCTGTAAAACAGACACTAAAATTGGCTGAGTGAAGAGAACTATATGAAGTATAATAGTACGTAAAGTGGGTTTAGTTAAAATGCTTAAACTGATAGCCCTACCCCAGACTTGCCACAGGTGAGACCTTGCATAAATTCACCCTCAAATACTATGCTGTTGGCTAGAAAGAATAAAATGTAATCCGTGAATAGAGAACATGTACAAAATGCCCAGCACCAGGACAAAAGCCCAGGAAACAGTCAACAGACATCACCTATCCTGCTATAAAGAATGATCTAAGATTCGAACGCGTTTAACATTTTCCATCGTCACCCTGTGACTCGGAGAGGGCAGAACTGACGTCCATTGATTTGTGCCGGCTGTCCGGCAACAGCAGACTCCTGGGTTAATTCTCTGCCACTGGATATTCTGCTTTTCTAATTATACAATAAGCTGATATTCAATGATCACCCTTGAGAGCAAAAGATATAAACAACTAGCGGTTTGATGAGCCCCAACAAAAACTGCTTTGGTCAAATGAGCTTTAGAATAAAGCCAAATGAGCAGAATACAAGACAACTGTTTTGTAATAAATATAAGCCAGATTATAGCTCTTCTGAAGATAACAAAATACAAGTTTCAAATGAATTATTGGGACCAGCAGTTGGTGTAATGGCTATGTCGCTGGACTCCTATGTAACCGACTGTGGTTCAAGTCCTAGACCAGTGGCTTAAACTCATGCCGGGCGCATGTGCGTGTGTGCCCAAGATCCGGAGAGGGGAATGGAGGAGAAGAGACTGCCAGATTTCACTATCTGGCAGCTGGATCCCATGTGGCCAACTCTGTGGTTCAAGTTTCAGAACTGGCAGTTGAAAAGCATACGCTTTTCACAGGTGAATGCGTATACATGCCCAAAAGCCCAAGAGCAGAGACAAGAGACTGCGGCATCATGGCCAGCCCTGAGGGTTGAGTTCTCACTTTTCCTCTCTCTCTCTGATGAGTGCATGTGCCCTATGGCAAAAATCTTAAAAAAAAAGAAAAGTACTGGTATAGAGCCTTTCTATACATTTCACCCCCTTATTTACTACCTTCCAGTGCAAAAGCAGTAGACATTCCAAATCTAATAAAACCTTTTAAGTGATAACTCTCTAGCGTCTAGCATATGATTCTGTATTCTTTGTGAATACAGAAATTATTGCAATAATAAAAAAGGAAAGATGATAAATTACTGTCAACATAAAAACAGAACACAGGATGAAGTATTATTTCCTCTGACAACATTTTAGAGAAGACAAAAGGGTTGTCTGTAAATAAACTTAACTGTAAAGTTCATCTTGGCCATTTAAGAGTTTCTGGTAGAGGGACCAGCAGTTGGCATAATGGTTATGTCGCTGAACTCCCATGCAGTCCACTGCGGTTTGAGTCCCAGACCTGGTGGCTTATACTCACGCCGGGCACATGTGCGTGCGTGCACAAGATCCCAAGAGGAGAATGGAGGAGAAGGGATTGTGGTGTGGCCATCCCCCCTGGAGGGTGATTTCTCACTTTCTGTCTCTCTATCTCTGTCTCTCTGGTGAGTGCATGTGCCCTATAGCAAAAACCTCTCAAAAAACAGACAAACAAAAAACCAAGATTTTCTGAAGAGTGACACCTGTCCTGATCAGACCTTCTTGGCGTGTACTCACGTGAGCTCCTCTTTGTAAGTGGTGAGAGAGAGAAAGAGAGAAAAGAAGGGAGAGAGAGAAAGCATCAGAGAAAGATCTTGCTCCCTCTCTTCCTCTGTTTATAAGTCCTGAAATATTATTAGATTAGAGCCTTTCCTTTATAACTTCATTTAACCTTACTTACCCCCTACAGATCCTCTCTCCAAACTCAGTCACTCTGAAGATTAAGGCATCGAAGAGGAAATTTGTGGAGAGAGGGTACACAATTCCATCCACATCACCATGCAAGTCTAAGCAAATAGGACAGCATTTCAAAATTATTAGCTAGCAAGAACAGAATAATGCCACTCTAGTTCCAAATCTCCTCTGTGTGCTATTATATCCAGAATACTAGAATGAAACTCTCCGTCCTAAGATATCCAGAATACTAGAATGAAACTCTCCGTCACTGTCTTCCAGGTTCTTTCTTGGAATTCTAATGTCTAGGACAAGGTATCGCTGAACAGTTACCAACAGCAACGGAAACATATAAAGGGTCCTGGGAACTTCCCACGTCATACTGAATTCTATTGGAGTGGAACCAATAAATTGAGTCTTTAGTAAGAACACACAAACAACAAGAGTATAAGAAAGGAATAAAGGAGGAAAGAAAGGAAGGAAAAAATGAAGGAGAGGAAGAGAGAAGCAGGAAGGTTTCTGTTGAGTCCATATACATCCAGGGTCACCACTGTCCAGGCCCGAAACACACTGACACTCCACTCTGGCCTTTTTTTTTTTTTAAGAGGATTTTGCTATAGGACACGTGCGCTCACCAGACAGACAGAGAGAGACATAGAGACAGAAAGCGAGAAATCACCCCCCAGGGGGATGGCCACGCCACAATTCCTTCTCCTCCGTTCTCCTCTTGGGATCTTGGGCACGCACGCACATGTACCTGGCATGAGTTTTAAGCCACCAGGTCTGGGACACGAACCGCAGTCGACTACATGGGAGTTCAGCGACAGCCATTACGCCAACAGCTGGTCCCTACTCTGGCCTTTTAATAAAAGATGCCTCTACTTCTTGAGAGGAACATGTTTCTAGTCCTCTCCTTGGGACTTGCTTATTCATCAAGTCTCAAAACCTTGGCTGCGGCAGTATTAGTTTTGGCTGGGCTGCTGCACCAAGTGGCAGATGTGACAGAGAATAGCTGTACACATCCTTCTAGATGTGCCCGAGGAAGAGATGTGAACAGGCTGTCTACATCCAGGTGAGAAAGAATGCCGCTGTTTGATTTCCCCAGAGGTTGCACGTATCGTGTGCTTGAAATGCTTAAGCATTTCATTAAGCAGGTGGATTAAAGTAAATGATTATAATAGAGATATAAAATGCAACAGTTCTCCATGAAAACAGTGGCAAATATCAATTACTAAATATCAATTACTTGCAATTCAATATTATTTTGTCTCTGCCAGTGGTTACCAATGAGCTAATACATGTACACAATGTGTATTGCTACTCGAAAATTTAAGACATCTTTTAGCCCTGTTCTGGCTAAACAAATTGCATGACACTTTTTGTGGAATGTGATTGGTCCAGCTATACTCCAAAAAGCCTTTTGTAAATATTGTCCAATTCGAGAATAAAAAACTTTGATCACTTGAACTGTATCAGTGGTTCTCAAAAGAATCCTTAAAATTATGTGGGTATGAAATAAACATGAGATACTTTTTAAAAAATATTTAATTGCATTTATTCACTTATTTGACTTTATTGATTTATTGATTTAATTTTACCAGAGAGAGACAAAGAGAGACAGAGAAAACAGAAAGCCAGCTGCCAGGTCTGGGACTAGAACAATGGTTGGCCATGGTTCATCACCCTTAACCACCATTTATTTTTAATTTGACCAGAGAGAGTGAGAGAGTGAGGGAGAGGGAGAGAGAGAGAGAGAGAGAGAGAGAGCGAGCACGCAAGCAAGCTGCCAGGTCCAAGACTCAAACCGTGACTGGTCATGTAGGAATCCAGTGCCTTAATCACCATGCCACGTGCTGCCCCTGTTTTTTTTAAAAAACAGATTCTTGATGCATACTGAACTTCAACTGTGAAATACTGATTTCCTTGACTAAAAGCAAAGATTTTCTGCTGAGACACCCCTCTCCAGATTCATTTCTAGTGGTCTCTAGGCAGTAAGTGTCTTGACAGATCCAAGTCTAACTACGATTAGAGTCAGAATATTCCTCTATTTACACTGAATCTGATGCACAGAGTGAAAACGGAGTGGAAGAGAGATTGCAGATCACCTCTTTCTGCACGTCTCTGAACACTCAGATTGAACTTCAAGAATTAGGAAGAAATGCACCAACCATCAGATGACTAGAAATCATTAAAGGATCACAAGAAAATACATCTCCTCCAAGGGAAAAAAATAACTCCTCTTTATCCTCAGACAGCACAATGAAACTCGTGGAAATATCTAATAACGAATTTAGAATATTCATAATGACAAAGCTAACAGAGATGAAAGAGAAGAGAGACAATGAACTGCAGAAGAGGCAGGAGGAAGGAGCTGACAAGTTCCAGGAGGTGAGGAAATTCTTGCAAGATCTAAATGAGGAAATACACACCATAAAAACGAATCAAATGGACCAGATAGAGATGAAGGCTATAATACATGAAGTCAAAATCTCCCTTCAAAGTATTAAAGGCAGGCTATATCATACAGAAAATCTAACCTCAAATGTAGAAGACAGAATTGCTGGCCTGGAAAAATCCACCAGGAAGACTGAGAAAATGGCTCCAAAAAAGAGAATAATATACCAGAAATAAGAGATACCATCAAACGTCCAAACATCTGGATAACTGGTATCCCAGAAGGCACAGAGACCCATAAGGGCATTGATAATCTATTCCATGAAATCCTGCAAGAAAACTTTCCAAACCTAGAGAAGCATTCAAAGATCCAGTCCCAAGAAATGCAAAGGACTCCAAATAGAATCAACCCAAGAAGAGCTTCTTGACACGTTATAGCCAGATTGACCGAAACCACAAAAACACGGTACTAAGTTTGCCAAAAGAGAAACTTCACGTTACCTACAAAGAATATCTCATCAGGCTAACAGCAGACCTCTTACCAGAAACAATGCGAATGAGGAAAGAATGAGAAAATATATTCAAAGTGTTAAGGGAAAAGCAATTTCAACCAAGAATACTGTACCTTATCTTTCATATGGAAAGAAAAGACAAGAACATTCTCAGATACACAAGACCTGGAAGAATTTACCAACACCAGACCAGATAGCCAAGAAGTTCTCAAGTGAGTGCTATACCAGGAAAATTAAATACAGACACGCAGAAATGAGGGTTCAAAAACTAAGAAAATGGCCAACTTAATTGTAGAGTACATGAGACTGAACTGGTGAAATTGAATTTTATGACTTTTGACTAAAACATTGCTGATTTCCTTCTAGGCTTTGTTTTCCGGTTTTAAGAATTTTTGTTCTGACTTAAGGTGCCGATAGGTTCATGTACCTACTATTTGAACAGAATCCTAACCTGCTTCCTGGCTTTAAGTTTTAAGCAAAGTTCCTTAGCATTTCTTTTATTTATTAAAGCTAAAACTGCTTTTCTTGACATTAAAAAATATATTAAATATATATAAAAAATACCTATTTAATGACCATAGTAAGCTATACAGCATCAGCTAGGTGCTACCTTAAAGTATATTCATTCTACTCAGAGTTTCACGGCTTAAGTCAGACATGTACTTACAGATATGTATATACCAGCTGAACTTGCTATTGAAAGTAATTCGATTATTTAAGAAATTTTGTGAACCAATAAAATGTGGGAAAAAAAGGAATGGAAAACAGCTGTAGACACCTGAGATAGTGTGGGAAGAGGGTGGGAAATGGCAGAGTGTGAGAAATAAGGGTAAAAAATATACGTATTAACAATATGTATGATTATACCACTATGCAGTGTATTCTGGATGGGAAATCATATTTTGTATGCTGTGATAATGCACAGGGAATGAATGTAAATAAAAAAAAATGAAAAAAACGAAAAGTAAAACCAAGCATAAATCCCTGGTGCTGTTCATGTACTTTTGCCAAGCTACATTATTCTGTGCTTTTCTGTCAATAAGGTATGTATGTGTGTGTGTGTGTGTATATCTATATCTATACATACATATATGTATGTGTGTATATATATATATATATGGTATGTGTGTATATATATATATATATATATATATGTATGTATGTATTTTGTGAATCAAGAAATTGTGGAAAAAAAAGAAAAAAGTTTCTTTACTTGTCAGCAGATGGTGCGTTGGACTCCTACACAGTGAACCACGGTTAAAGTCCTGAACCTGGTGGCTTGCTTTCTCATTTTCCCTATTTTTCTGTCTGATCAAACTGGAAAAAATAATAGTAATAATAATAATAAAGTTAAATAAAAAATTCTTTGGGGTTAGCAGGTGTCATGGTGGTTAAGGGCGCTGGACTCTCACATGATCGACCATGGTTCAAGACCCGAACTTGGTGACTTGCTTTTTCACTTTCCTTCCCCCCTTTCTCTTGCTGTGTCCCTTTCTGGTCAAATTTAAAAATAAATAAATAAAGTCAAATAAAATAATTCTTTGAAAAAAACCCCAATAGATTCTCACATTCTATTCCTGGAGATTACAGAGCAATAGGTCTATGGAAAGACAAAAAGTCTCCACTGTTGAGGAAGTACAAGCCTTGTTCACATTTTCCATGCAGTTATATGAGAAGGGGCAATGTATAATCTTGCAAGAACCCTCAGAAAGGCTATAAATTCCAAGAAAATGTCTTACTAAGTCAAAGGTTGGTTGGGTGCTTTTTTTTTTTTTTTCTGCTGGAGATTGTGTTCGTTCATCAGACAGAGAAAGAGAGAAAGTGAGAGAGCACTCCCTCTCCCAAGGTCATGCTGCAATCCCTTCTGCATTTCTCCTTTTGGGATTTTGGGCACACACACACACGTGCCCAGCATGTTTTTCAAGTCACAGAGTCTGGGAAATAAACTGCACAGTTGACCATGTGCGATTCAGCCACCTTAACCACTACGATGTGGCCTGGACGAGAAAATATCTTACTACTATGAGAAGTTTTTTGTGAAGTTTTTTTTTTTTTTTTTCTCTTAAGACAATAAAAGAATGACTATTGTAACTAGTAGTAGGGTAATGGAGTCTTGGGAGCAAACTGAGCCCAAACCACCAGAGAAATGGCCTGGCATTAGCCAGACAGGTATTACCAGGTGACACCAGAGCGCATCTAAGAAGCTAGATTTCGGGGGTTGGATTTCTATCAATCTGAGAGATTCTCTAGAAGACTGTGAAAGCCATGGTAAATACTACAGGGAGGCAGACACTGAGCCTGCTGCTGATGGAAAAACCAAAAGGTGGCCTCCTAACTCCTAACCAGGGCCTCAGCAGGACCAGTTTTCAGGTAAGTGTGGCCTCAGCCTGGGAAGGAAACGCTTGGTCTTACTCAGAACTTTCTCCATAAAAAGTTGTCAGTCCTGACAGTAAGGTGGAGACAAATCTTTCCTTATAAGCTTTACCTGAATTACATTGTCAATGAGAGTATACTCCACGTATTATAAGTAAAAGGGGGGGAAAAAAGAACAAAGCAAACAAAAAACCCAATCAACATTAAGGAAACTCTAAGGAGAATATGCTATAATTGTTCATGACCACCCTGCTAGGTCAGCCAGGAAGAACAAAGCATATAGGCCCGCAAAACTCCTAGGATAATGTATTATAATACAATCTTAGAGCCAACCAGGTGGTGTAGTGGTTAGATGACTGGATCCTGCATGGCCAACTCTACGGTTCGAGCCCTGTACCCAGAGGCTTAAAAAACACTGGATGTGTGTTTATGCTTGCCCAAGGTCCCTAGAAAAGTAAGGAGGAGAGAGAACTGTGCTGTGGTCATCCCTCTAGGGGGTGCAATTTCTCACTTTCTTTCTTTCTCTCTCTGGTGCTCTCTTTATGGTGGGTGCACACATGCCACATGACAAATTTAAAAACAAAACAAACCAAAAAACCCCCTAAGCCTCAGACACTAATGACACAACTACTGGGAATAAACCTTATTTGGAAAAACAATTTTTGAAAAAGATTAATACAACCAATCAGGTAGAGAGGTTTTCATTATCTTATTTTTTAAAAAAGCACAAAGTTGAAAGACAAAATTATGACAATATAAAAACACTATGTAAATTTCTTTGAGGTATAAAAGTTTAAAAGATTGCCTTATGAGTTACCTCTAAGTAATTTTAGTTATTAATTTTTTGTTGATAACATACACACTTCTAGTCTTTCAAATTTCATTTTATAAAGTAACAAAAGAAATTTTGAAATGCATAATATAAATACCTTCATTAAATTTTCTCTTGTAGCCAATGAAATGAAAAGCTCAAAATGAAAAATTTAGTTACATTCTTCGTCATTTTAAAATCTGAGTATCTTGCAACGTGTGATAAAGTGAATACATAAATCAACACCATAAATGCTCTTGCAGCTCTGTCACATAAGATACAGAAATATAAGAAAAGTACAACGCAATTAAAGCATGTGTGTGGGTGTGTGCTTTTGCTTTTTGTTGGGGGGAATCACAGAAGGTTAATATATCATAATTAGTACAAATCCAAAATGCAAGAACAAAAAAAAACCAATGAATAAAGCTTAAAATTTCTGTCATTCTGTGTTAAAAATTAAGTTACTCATTTCATATCACCAAATATTTTGTATTTGTAATTAGTCTAGGAAATGCATTAGGAACAATTTAGCCATGTTATAATTTAGATTTGCCAATAAATTGAGTGATATTCCCCAGGAAAGTTATTTAGCCTCTCTGTAATTCATCTTCCTGGCACAGATAATTTTTTGTTATTTATGAGACCATTAGAGTATAAAAAAGATGTTATTATCAAGCAAACTCTGTGTTTAAACCAAACATAAAGAAATCAGTGTCTTTGAAGCACAGTATATCTCTTATCTTTGTTAATGTAGCTTGGATTATGGATGTCCACAATACCCTTGATACTCACATGGTAATGTATTGAAAATACCTGTATAAGAGTATTTGTGCAGATCACAAGTACCATTGGCAGCCAGGCAATTATTCTTTAAAAACGAAATTTGGGGCCCATCTGTCAGAATGCCCTTTGATTACTACTGGAACTTAAATGTATTTGTGTCCACTGCTTCACTGATTGCAATGATGAGCAAAATTTTAACGAGTGTGACTCCCAATATATGGTGCTACACTATTGCTCTGAAAGTGTTCCTCTTTCTGCTCTTTCAGACAGCTTTAGGTTATATTCTTGAAACTTATCTTACATGTTTCAAGAATGGTCTGTCCCTCAACTTCACCTACTGCCTACTGCTTTACAAGTCCAGTGCCATCCTTTTTCTCTGAGTGTCCGGGGCCACTGCATTCTGATGAGCCCATATGGGAAGTCACTACGTCTAAATCTGGAACATCAGAGGCATCTTGACGTTTGATGTGAAATACAGTACAACGGTACGGTAAATGAAACCTGTGTGAGATGGAAACGGCGCCGAGAAGGGTTCAGGTATCAGATCCATGTCCCATAGGCATTCTTTGGCAGGCCCTCACACTGCTTAAAGCAATAACAGCTTAACCGGAGGAGGCTGCTAACCCACCAGACGAGACCTTAAATGTTTGGTGCGGTTTTCTATTTCCGAAGCTTGTTATCTGAAGACGACAGAGTGACAACATTCATCATATAGCTGCTCAGTGTCAGTATACCACCGACGTGAATCCAGGATATGAGCAGTATTCCACAGGTGGTATATATAGGCGGGTGATACACAACTTCTGCTTCTAGGATAAAAACTTCACAACAATTGCCTTTGATAGAGGTCATATACCATTATGGTTAAAGCTATGGTTCCAAACGAGTCTGCTGGGTTTGAATGCTAGCTATGAGAACTTGGGATTGTTACTTTACCAACCTATACTTCAGTTTTCTGAATCATACAATGGGGATAAAGAGTATCTACTTCTTAAGTCTGTTATAACACCTTAAAGTTTTTAGAAAAGTGAGATCTCTCAAAAAGAAAAAAAAGGTGAGATATGAAGTAAGCTTTTAGTAACTGTTAGCTATTACTATTATATTTATTTATTCCACAGATATTTATTGTCTAACACCAGACAGGTGTATTCCTGGGTACTTCAAATAAAATTGCGAACAAAACAAATATCCCTGGTTTTGTGAGACTAATCTTAATGTATATGTATGGATACATAGGTTTGAGTATGTACAATGTAAAATGAATCGTATGCTGTATTAATAGAAAGTGCTATCAGAAAGTTGAGCCAAGTAAGGGGATGAGAAGTGTTGACGGGGACAGGTTGCAATTTAAGTGAAAGGAAGGTCAGGAAAAGTACCACAGGGAGTCTTTGGCATGTGATAAGCACAGACATGAACAAAGGAAGGTAGCCAGCCATACTGATTATGACGGAAGTGTGGGTCTAATGGCCAGTGCAAAGGCTATAAGACAGAAATGTGTTCAGGGAACAGCAAGAGGGTCAGTGTAGGGACCAGCAGTTAGCATAATGGCTATGTTGCTGGACTCCCATGTATTCAACCACGATTCAAGTCCCAGACCCCATGGCTTAAAATCACACCAGGTGCATGTGCGTGCATGCCCAAGGTCCTGAAAGGAGAATGGAGAATGGATTGCAGTGTGGCCATCCCTCCCTGGGAGGGTGACTTCTCACTTTCTGTCTCTGTCTGTCTTGCTGGAGAGTGCCCATGCCCTATAGCAAATCCCCCCCCAATAAAAGAGGGTCATTGTGTGTGAGGACCTAAAAGTTTATTCTGAGTCCCATGAGGACCCAGTTAAGAGGGTTCTGAGCAGAGGAATGACCTGTTAAGAATATACTACTCTAGGACAGAAGGGGCCAGAGAAAGGTCACTTCCATAATCCAGACAAAAAGATACAGGTGCCTTAAGGCAGATAGTTGGCAGATGGTAAGAAGTAATGATCTGGCTATATATTGAAGAATAAATATATATATATATTTGAAGCAAGAACAACTACATTTCTTGTTTTCTTTTTCTTTTTCTTTTTTTTTTTTTTTTTTAAGGAGTTTTTGCTATAGGGTGCGTGCACTTGCCAGAAATACGGAGAGAGACAGAGACAGAAAGCGAGAAATCACCCCCTCACACACAGGGGGGATGGCCACACTGCAATCTCTTCTCCTCCATTCTCCTCTTGGGATCTTGGGCATGCACGCACACACGCCTGGCCTGAGTTTAAGCCACAGGGTCTAGGAATCGAACCGCAGTCGACTACATGGGAGTCCAGAAACACAGCCATTACACTAACTGCTGGTCCCAAGATTTCTGGTTTTCTGTGTGTTTTTACACAAAAGGAAAGACCTTTAGGAATGATAAAATACGCAGTAAAAATTTCAAGTCCAAATTCTTAGTAAATATATAGTGTTTTATTTATAATAATACAAATGTACAACATCTGAATTCAGTTGCGAGTACATAAATTTTAAATAAAATTTACATATTCAGTTATATCTAGGTTTATTAAAATAAAAGCCACTAAAAATGACAAGTTATACTTGTATTTTTTTAGTTAATTATAAAAGAGATTTAATACTTGCCTATGAAATTCTATTTTCTTTTTTTTTTCATTTTTGAGAGACATAACTCTTAATTTCAACAGCTCTCTTATATTAAAAAAAGTAAACAAATCTCTTGTCCTGGTCTATAAATGTCTTAATATGTTATAGATTAACTATTGAGTGGATATTTCTACTTGAATATCCCATTTAAATGTTCTAACACTTCAAAATCAAAGCTTTACAAGTAAGTTTGATTATTCTGCACACAAAGTAATTTATCTTTGCCAGACTTCCATGTTTCTGTCAATAATACAACCATTCTTCTAACGACTAAGTTTCCACTCTGACATCTCCGCTCCCTACCGATCAAAGCCAGTGAGTATTTCCTATTCTCTATCTCCTCTTTTCTATTCTGTGACACAACTCATTCTATGTGAATGCTTATCATATCACGCTGGGATTATGGGCTCTCCAATCTTTACTTCTTAATCTCTGAATTCTAGCTAAATCTTCCAAAATTGGTTCTTTCATCTGTCATTGTTCACAAACATTGGAAAATTGAACATTGCTTAGAGATTACTCAAAGCCTACGTGAGTCAACAAGTTAGAATTATTCAATCAATCCACAAATATCTATTCAGTACTTGAAAGATTCTGTGCTTTAGAAAATAAAGAGTAAATATAAAAACATGGAGTCTTTGTTCAAAAGGAAATACTGCATATATATTATACACACACACACACACACACATTTATGTATATGTAAATATATTTGACATATCTTTAGGTCAAAACAGATTTCTCATTCTATATTAATCACTGCACTTAACACTCTAGAATTCAAGATCTGAATCTGTGTTTGTTTCCTCCTTTGCAAATGAAAATAATATTTTTCTTACTGAGAGCTGCTGTGAGACTAAATTGATGACAAGTTAACAAAATTAGTTATTATGCTGCATGGTATTTAATAAAGACTATAATTTTGGTAACCAATTTAGCTGTATGTTTAAATGAGTTCTACAGAAATACAGAAACTGAAATTACTCTAGGCTGGAATAAATAGAAAAGACTCCAGATATGTTTAACTGTGAACAGGGTAATTCAATGTAGATTATATCAAGATAAGAAAGAGACTTTGGAGATGACTTCAAACAGGCAGAATGTGAAAGGAAAGAGAAGACAGAAAGTAAAACTTTAGCAGATCTTTCTGGAAAGTTGTTGGGAGCTACTCAGATTAATATGCCAGATTGAGCAATTTTTCTCCTACTATTTCTATCAACAAAACTATGGCTCAGTGAAAATGATCTCTTCATGTCTCCATTTGACCAATCCCCATTTTGATCTTTTTGCAGATTTTTAAGGCTACTTTCATTTTATTTTCCTCCTTTACACTCTAAACTAAAATATAATACCATGAACATGGATGTGCAAGTGTTTTTCCAAGTGAATGCATTTCTATCCTTTGGGTAGATACTGAGGAGTGGAACTGCTGGATCATATGGTAGTATGATTTGTAGGTCTCTGAGGAACTTCCCTATTGTTCTGCACAGTGGTTGTACTAATTTACATTCCCACCAACAGTGTACAAGTTTTCCCTTTTCATCACAGCCTCACCAGCACTTATCTTTTTTCACTTTATTAATTTTAGCCATTCTGACTGGAGTAAGGCAGTATCTCACGGGGACCAGCAGGTGGTGTGGTGGTTAAGGTGCTGGACACCTCCTCATGGCCGACCATGGTTCGAGCCCTGGACGTGATGGATTGCTTTCTCACTTTCTCGCTCTCTCTTTTTCTCTCTCTCTGGTCAAATTAAATGAATACATAAATAAAATTAAATAAATAATTCTTAAAAAAAGAAAAGATGGTATCTCATTGTGGCCTTGATTTGCATTTTCCTTATGAGAAAGGATGTTGAGGATATTTTCATACACTTTTTGGCTGTTTATATGTCTTCTTTTTTTTTTTTTTTCCATTGAGAATACACTGTATATTGGCTCAATCAAGCACATCAACATATGTGTTATTGTCAACAAATCATTTTCCATTTCTTGTTTTCTGTATATTTTGCCTTTTTCCCCACCCTTGATTCCCTATCTCACCCTCTGCCATCTCCCACCCTCCTCCCACACTGTGTCTGGTATCTATTGGTGCTTTCTATGCCTCCCCCATTTTATTGTTTCACTAAATATCTTAATAAATCTAAATATTTTCAATAGCAAGCACAGCTGATATGTACATATCCATGAACACAAGACTGACTTTAGGCATAAACCTCAGTGAATAGAATGAACATACTGTAAAGTAGCACCTAACTAGGGCTATATAGCTTAACTGCAGTCATCAAATAGGTATTTCTAATGCCTATTTTTTTTCTTCTGAAAATTTTTTTTATTAATTTACATTCATTCCCTGAGCATCATCACAACATTCTAAATGTGATTTCCCATCTAGAATGTACTGTATAGTGGCTTAGTAATGCATGTTCTCATCCATAATATTCCATTTCTACTTTCATATATATGTTTTTTTACCCCATGTCTAGCCCTCTGCCCTATTCCACTCTCTTATTACACTATCTCTGCTGTCTACAGTTGTCTTCAATCCCTTTCCCCCCAACATTTCGTTGGTCACACAATATCATAAGTAATCTAACTACTTTCAATAGCAAGATCAGCCAATGGTTTCAAGAAAAGCAGTTTTGAACTGGTAAGGATATTTCTTTGAAACTTAAAGCCTAGAAACAGGTTAGTATTCTGTTCAAATAGTAGGAACATGAATCTATTGATAGCTGAAGACAGGACAAAAATCCTTAAAACCGGACAACAAAGCTTAGAAGAAAAGCAGCAATATTTTAGTCAAGTCGTAGAATACTGTTTCATCAGTTCAGTCTCATGTACTTAATCTTTCTTCTGTATCTGTTGAGGTTCGATGTTCCAGATTGAAATCTGGGATGTAATACTCAACTCCAGCTTTTGGCCCTACAATTAAGTTGCCCATTTTCTTAGTTTCTGAACTCTTATTTCTGTGTGTCTGCATTTAATTTTACTGACATAGCACTCCCTTAAGAACTTCTTGGAGATCCGGTCTGGTGCTGGTAAATTCTTTCAGGTTTTGTTTATCTGGGAAAGTTCGTGTCTTTTCTTCCCAAATGAACGATAACCTTGCTGGGTACAGAATTCTCGGTTGAAATTGCTTTTCCCTTAATACTTTGAATACATTTTCCCATTCTCTCCTCGCTCTCATTGTTTCCGATGAGAGGTCTGCCGTTAGTCTGATGGGATACCCTTTGTAGGTAACTTGCCTTTTTTCTCTTGCCAGTCTTAGTATCTTGTCTTTGTCTGTGGTTTTGGTCAATCTGGCTATAATGTGTCTTGGAGAAGATCTTCTTGGGTTGATTCTATTTGGGGTCCTCTGTATTTCTTGGGACTGAATCTTTGAGTGCCTCTCCAGGTTTGGAAAATTTTCTTGTAAGATTTCATGGAATAGATTATCAATGCCCTTATGAGTCTCTTCACCTTCTGGGATGCCTATTATCCGGATGTTTGGACGTTTGATGGTATCTAGTACTTCTCGCATATTATTCTCAAATTTTTGGGCCATTTTCTCAGTCTTCGCGGTGGATTTTTCTAGGCCAACCATTTTCTCTTCTACATTAGAGATTCTATTTTCTGTATGATCTAGTCTGCTTTTAATACTTTCAAGGGAGATTTTGACTTCTTGTATTATAGCCTTCATCTCTAACAGTTCCATCTGATTCTTTTGTAAAGTGTGAAATTCCTCTTTTAGATCTAGCATGAATTTCCTCACCTCCTGGAACTCTTCAACTCCTTTCTCCTTCCTCTTCAGCAGTTCCTTGTCTCTCTTCTCTTCCATCTCTGTTAGTTTTGCCATTATGAATGTTCTGAATTCTTTATCAGACATTTCCATGATTTCCATTGAACTGTGTGTGGATAAAGAGGAGCTATCCTTTTCCCTTGTGGGAGAGGTATTTTCCTGCTTCCCCATATTTCTTGTGGTCCTGCAGCGATTTCTAATCATCTGGTAGATGGTCAGTTTCTTCAAAACTTGGGAGTTCAATCTGAGTGTTGGGGAGCATGCAGAAAAGGAAACAGAAAGAGAGAAACAACAGCAACAGCAGCAAAAAAAAGCCATGGAGCTGGCGTCTCTTGAAGAAGGGCTCTGTTTATATGTCTTCTTTAGAGAACTGTGTGTTTAGCTAATTTGCCTATCTTTATTTTATTATATTATTAATATTATTATTTTACATTCAATCGCTGAGTATCATTATGGCATAACAAATTTTCCCATCATGAATACACTGCACACTGATCCAATCAAAGATATTACCATAAACACTATAATGAACAGATTTCACCATTGCTCTCCTAGTTTTTATACCTTCCAATCTTTCAGTTTCTGCCAGAGTGCCAACATTTGATATTGAGTGGGGACATACAATGTCTCTCTTTCATAGGCTGGCTTGCTTCACTTAGCATTAAATCTTCCATATTTGTCCACTTTCTATCAAATGCCAGGATCTTGTTTTGTTTGTTTGTTTGTTTTTTAATGAATGAATAGTATTACACAGTGTATATGTACCAC
>NW_006204918.1:1547938-1572562 GCF_000334495.1 Tupaia belangeri chinensis
CCCTCTTTCTTTTTTTTTTTTTTTGAGAGAGAGATTTGCAATACGGCGTGTGCACTTGCCAGAGACAGAGAGATAGAAAGTGAGAAATCTCACACCTGAAGGAGGCAAGGCATGCCACAATCCCTTTTTTTCCCATTCTTTCCTTGCAATTTTAGGCACGCATGCATGCACACACATGTGCCCAGCATAAATTTTAAGGCACTAGGTCTGGGACTCGAACTGCAGTTGACTATGTGGGAGGTCAAGCAATGTAACCATTACACCACCTACTGGTCCCTGTGCCACACTTTTTTAATCCATTTATCTGTATGTGGACATTTTGGTTGGTTCCATGTCTTAGCAATTGTCGTAATAAACAAGGATGTGCAAGTGTTTTTCTGAGCATTTTCCTGTCCTTTCGGTAGATAAACAGAAGTGAAACTGCTAGACCATATGGTAGTTCTTTCTTTCTTTGTTTTGGAGATATTTTTTTTTTTCTCCTGTAGGGCGCGTGCACTCACCAGAAAGACAGAGACAGAGAGACAGAAAGCAAGAAATCACCCCCCAACATAGGGGGGATGGTCACACCGCAATCCCTTCTCCTCCATTCTCTGCTCAGGATCTCGGGCATGCATGCACATTCACCTGGCTTGAGTTTAAGCAACCAGGTCTGGGACACGAACTGTGGTCAACTACATGGGAGTCTAGCGACATAGCCAGTATGCCAACTGCTGGTCCCAACCATGTGGTAGTTCTATTTGTTGCCCATCTTTTAATTGTGTTGACCTCCCCCCACCCCCTGTAAGCCTGTAAGTCTACTGAGTTTCTTGTATATTCTAATTATCAGTCCCTTATCTGAGGCATAGTTTGCAAATATATTCTACCATTCCAAGGGTTGCCAATTCGCTCTTACTTATTTCTTCCACTTAGCAGAAGCTTTTTAACTTGACGTATTCCCACTTGTTACTTCTGGGATTACTGCCTGTGCTTTAGGGGTCAGATTTAAGAAGTCTTTGCCTGCTCTGATATCTCCCAGAGTTTCCCCTGCATTATTATTTCATTGTTGGTCCATTTTCAGTTTATTTTGTTGATGGTGAGAGATAGGGGTCCAGTTTAATCTTTCTGCAGATGACTATCCAGTTTTCCCAGCACCATTTGCTAAAGAGATTTTCTTTTCCCCACTGGATTGACTGGTGCCCTTTTGTCAAAAATAAGTTGGCTGTTTGTTTTGGGGTTTATTTCTGGGGTCTCTATTCTGTTCCATTGGTCCATATACCTAGTTTTGTACCAATACCACGGTGTTTTGATTATCACAGTTTTGTAATACATTTTGGGGTCAGGGTGTGAGATGCCTCCTACTCTGCTCTTCTTGCACAGGATTGCTTTGGCAATACAGCATCTTTCATGATTCCAGATGACTGCTGTAATTTTTTATTTCTAAGTCTGTGAAGAATTTGATTGGGACTGCGTTAAATTTGTAGATTACTTTAGATAGGATTGACATTTTGATTATATTAATTCTTCCACTCCAGGAACATAGGGTATCTCTCCACTCTGTGTGTCATTTTCAATGTCTTTTTCTTTAGTTTTTCATAGTTTTCTTTACAGAGGTCTTTGATTTCTTTGGTTAGGTTTATTCCTAGGTATCTTTTTTTGTGTGGCTATTGTAAATGAAATTGCTTTCTTTAATTCTACCTCAGCCTGTTCAGTTTGGGTGTATCGATATGCCACAGATTTTTGTATGCTGATTTTGTATCCTGCCACTTTACTGTACTCATTTATCACTTCTAGGTTTTTTGGGTAGATTCTTTTGGGTTTTCTATATATGTAAGCATGTATTCAATTACATACATTTTAAATCAGACCAAGAACATGAAATAACAACTAATTTCTGTGATAACTAGTTTTAACAAATGTTTCAATTCAGTATTAGCGTTCTGTTTTAGGCTGAATTGTGTTCTCAATAAATTCATATGTTGACATCTTAAACTCCAGCACCTCAAAATCTGATTGTATTTGAAGACAGGGTCTTTAAAGAGGTAATTAAGTTAAAATGAAATGATGAGGGAAGGCCCTAATCTAACATGACTCTATCATGGCAGATCTAGCAAACACGTGCTCCAACTGACAGAAATTACTGCTAGTTTTCTTAAAATCTTTTAATTGATGAAAATGATTAATGTTTTTATTGTCAGTCTTCTTTTGTATAATAAAAACATTATGTTTAGATTTTACTTTTAAAAACTGTATTAATATTAAATGCTCACAAACCTGTAAACTATACACACATATTACACATGGTGCCCGACTTACAGTGATTCAACTTAGGATTTTTCAATTTTATGATTCATTTACTGGGCAATTAAATACATTTTGACTTAACAGTATTTTCATTTATGATAGGTTTATTGGGCTGTAACTCCAACCAAAAGTAAAAGAGCAGCTGTACATGTCTGCAAGTATGTATGAGAGGGGGGAAGGATGGAGGAAACAAATGAGACAAATACACATAATACTTTCTATGTCATCTGAGGAAATACTTAAAGGGGTATTTGTGAATTATTTGGAGATCAATATGTTCATTTAAAGAAAAGCAAAAATATTTACTGTTGCCATCTAGTTTATGTTCTAGAAAAATAAGGACTGCTTGCTAATACACTGGACAAATCAAATTCTAAATTGACTTAAATGGAAATGTGCAGTAACATTAATGCTATTTTTCAATGGATTGATGGGTATAGAAACTGAAATATATTTTTCCTGTTCACTCTTAAGGAGTGAGCCAATGGACACAGACAGCATTTGCAGTAGCTCACACAGGCAGTCAGATCATCTAAAGTAAACTTTCATGAAGTGGAAACACTACAGTAGGGGGGTGCTCTGTGAAACTTCAGGAACAAACACTATAGGACATACTAAATCAAAACCTTACTTTGGGGGCCAGCAGGTAGTTAAAGGCACTGGACACCCACATGGTAGACTGCAGTTTGAGTCCTTGACCTAGCGGCTTGCTCTTGCTTTCTCTGTCTCTCTCTCTGGCCAAAATTTAAAAATGCTAAAAATAAATAAATAAATAAATCCTTTAAAACACCCTTATTTCTGATTTTCTACAGTATTTTACAAGTAGTGCAAAGAAAAATGATAACTCAATAAAACTAGGGATTGGCAAGGAAGACACAGTTAAAAAGGAAGAAGGCAGAGATCTTGGAGAAGATTAGTACCCTCTAGAGGGGTGCCAATCCTTTAAAAGAAGGTGATGGAGTAGGAAAATGAGAGAGGTCTGAAAAAACAGATAAGTAATGATGAGCAGAACAAGCAAGAGTTAGAGAACAGAAGAAACTGAAGTAGAACTCAAGAACATGAATTTCAAGTGTGAGATCTCGGTTTTTGAATTCTTCAAGTTTGATGAAGTTTCAAGTAGTTTCCAAATAAGCGCTGTAAGTGGGATGGATAGGTAAGTGACAAAACTTAAGGGAGAAAACTGGTAATATGAAGCCTGCGTGTTAAAATAATCTACAGCATGAGTGCTCTGCACAAAGGAGATAAAAAAAATACAGAAAAGATTTGATCATGTCTGAAGTCAGATGAATAAAATATGTAACTTTTAAAAGTTCCTTAAGACCTTCTAATCTTATTTTTGCAAATAAGCTATTACATGATTGTCCTCAACATTCTAAAATAATAGGTCACACTTTCTAAAAAGAATATAAATTATATGATTCATTCTAGCTAATAAAAAAATAAGATAATGTAAAAAATGCTAGTCAACAATTTTTGTCTCTTGAAAGAGATAAGATTTAAAAATAAAGGAATGAACAATTATAATTTATTCTACATAAGTGGAACTAATACATCATTCGCTTGCTGTTTGTGTCTGTAACAAATCATGACTATATCTACTCACAAAGTTTACTTTCTTTATGATCTCCTTTCAGTTCCTAAAAATATAGTAAAAACTTGATTATATCAAAGTGGGAAAAAGAAGGATACATATTTTAAAACAATTCTCAACTAGTTAAACTCTAATCACCAGTTTAAAATTCTCAAATGTTGGAACCTGCAGTTAGCATAATGGCTGTGTCGCTGGACTCCCATGTAGTCGACCACAGTTCGAGTCCTGGATCCGGTGGCTTAAACTCACTCTAGGCAAGTGTGCGTGCGTGCCCAAGATCCCAAGAGGAGAATGGAGGAGAAGGGATTGTGGCTTGGCCATCCCCCCTGGGGGATGATTTCTCGCTTTCTGTCTCTCTCTCTCTCTGTCTGTCTGGCGAGTGCACGTGTCGTATAGCAAAAACCTCTCAAAAAAACAATAAATAAAATAAAATAAAATAAAATTCTCAAGTGGAAAGTCTGCTTCAGTATATAGGTATATGTGTACTTAGCATTATTCTTGAATATAAACAATCAAGGTACTAATGTTCACCCAAAGATATTTTCTTTAGCAAACTAAGCAGTACTCAGACAAAATTGTTCATACATTTAATTTGCTTGGTAAATCATTTCTTCACAGTTCAATGGTAAACATTTATCTAAAGATGATGCTAATTCCTAACTTAAGAGTTTTAACACTTAAATACAATTTTAAAATATATCTATATACTTTTCACTTTCTCTCTGAAGCCTAGTAATCACTTTCCTGAGCTAAGCTTTTGGTTTAGAAAAGTAACTAAATTATCAATAGCATAAATAGTTTGATCTTTCAATGATGTTTGTTTAATAAAACTCAGAATTTTCCAGGCCTAATGAAGCCATTCTGGGGATCCTATAAGAGAAGGAAGAAAACTCCTAAAATATATGAAAGAGGAACTTAACAGTTCTTCAGAAGAAATTTTCCCTAACTTTCTATTGCTAAGGAGAATGTAGGTATTATAGAAAGATATAATAAGAGGAGAGAAAAGAAAAATGAAGCCACAGTTTGGAGAATAATACCTATTATGTGCGTTTTCAGAAGTAAGCCTGAATTTAGAGCAGAGGCTTACAGTTAACTAGAGATAAGACTCGGGAAACCCTTAAGGGATGGCTTGGGTAATGAACTAGTTAAATGAAGACAAGGAGAGTGAAAGGGCTTCTCTGGAGTACCAGGAACATTCCATTTCTGAAGCTGGGTCAGTTCATGCAAACCGACTACAGTACACATTTATAATGTGTACATTTTTCATCTCCGTAGAAATTTTACCCAATAAAGAGAGAAAAGGCATTAAGCTAGGAGTCTTGATATTATTTTGTTAAAGGCACATTTCTGGATCCCATTTCTGGAATCTGCATTTTTGTATTTTTAAGGATTTTTTTTGCTATAGGCTGTGTGAGCTCGCCAGAGACAGACAGAGAGAAACAGTAAGAGGGAGAGCGAGACATCACCCCTGGGAGGATGGCTACACCACAGTCTCATCTCCATTCTCCTCCCGGGATTTGGGCACATACACATGCGCTCAGGGTAATTTTCAAGCCAGTCGGAGTCTGGGACTCAAACCGCGGTTGGCCACGTGGGAGTCCAGTGCCGTAACCAGTATGCCAAATGCTAGCCCCTGTACTCTGGAGTTTTAACGGGAATCCTGGTAGGTTTGTCTAGGTCATCTCCAAAAAAACAACTGGAAAAACGACGACTGAGTGGTTGGAAAGCAGCTATCACTTCAGCTATGCCTTCTCCTCCCACAGGTATTTCTGGGCCAGTCAGTGAATCTGCTTATTTCAAATCTTTCTCCTTATTTTGGCCAGCAAGCAGAGTGATAAATCATCATAAAGTAAGGGTAAGTCAAAACTAATTTTCATTCTTACTCTTCACTTTACCTAGGCTGAAAAAGTATTAAGCCCTATACTACTGTAGTTAACAAAAAAATGAGAAAAATCATAATTTCCGTCTTCAAGAAGTCTATATTCTCATTTAATTAAGTATCAATTACCTAAAATACAAACAGAAAAGTAAGTGGCAAGTGGTAGCAAACAAGGCACTGTAAACTGAAGACTGAAGAAACAAACCAAGTTTCCTGGAAGGATCACAGGAGATGATGCTGGCCTCGACACGACACCTGAGGCGAGACCTCAACGGACACTAGGACAGGGAGGCAGCGCTCTGGAGCGTGGACGAGGAGCACGACGCTGAGAAAAACAGGCTGCCCTGGCCAGGAGGGGGACGCAGAGAAGGCTGGGAAGGCAGTGTTACTACATCCGGAGGACTCCTGGAAGGAGGCAGTAATAGCTCATTTTGTAGGCACAGAGCAGTCACGAAAGACAGAGAATGGAGGTGTGATCACAGGACACCGCAGGGAGCGGAATCCGACAGACACACGTGAAGGGGCTGCAGGAAGAGCAAGGTGAAGGAGGGCCCGCTGTGCCATGGCAGAGACCAAGATCCAGGACAGCCGCTTAGACAGACCAGGTCCTGGGGAAGCCTACTGTGACCAAGCCACTTCACCTCCCAGTTTCCCAGCTTAATTGTGAATACCAGCGGCGAGCTCTCAGCGCACTGGAGGTGGGCTACCACGGTCATCCGCACTCACACTCACAGGGCTCCCGCTCTGCCTGTGTCTCACACTCAGCGTACTCAGACGGCTCACAGCACACTTCTGTCTGGACTAACTTCTCACGAGGAAAGTAAAAAGTAAGGCAGGAGAAGCAAGATATAAAACATATACATGAAAATGGATGAACCAGGCGTGATTCAACAGCCCAAAGGAAAACTAGGACATGTGACACGGCCAAAATCCACATAATCCCACTCCTCTGACAGTACCAGCTCAGCACTGCGTCCCCGGATTGATGCAGAGGCTTCCAGACCGGCTTTCCTCCCACTTTCGTTAAAACGCTTTCAAATACATACCAGACCCGTATCTTCCTGTGAGCTGACAACATTGCTAGAACTTCGTTTTCCCACTGAGTACAAATTTGCCTGCCTAACCTTCCAAGAGAGGTTCCGGGGACTGCGGAGCGCCTTCCCAGATTTAACAGAGGCTAACATTTGGTCGATCTCTCTTTTCTAGACATGCTTTCTTTCCAGCATAATGAAATAATTTTTTTTATTTCTCCTATCCAGTCTTTATATACAATCATCTATGAATTGCTCTTTCTATCCTTTTTCAAACCAATTCAAATATGAATGATCAAATCTAAATTAAGTACCACTTTGGCAATTAAATTTCTATAGTATTTATTATAACTCCACATAGATCTTTTTCCACCTGAAACTGCAATGTCTCTGTAAATAAGAATGACCAAATTTATACTTATTTACATACATGTAGATGTGGACATTTTTTACTTCACTTTTATTAGTCTCATAACTCCAAAAGTCTGTGAAGGTTCTTGACACAGGGGTCATGATTATAGATCTCCAAAGTACCTAAGATTATTCTTAACAGAAAGCATTTTTAAGGGGGCTGTTAGGTGACGTGGTGGTTAAGGGTGCTGGATTCCCAGAGGGCCGATTGCGGTTCGAGTACCAGACCTGGTGGCTTGCTTGCTCACACTCTCTCTCTCTCTCTCTCCCCCCACCATCAAATTCTTAATTAATTAATTAAAAAAAGAAGGCATTACTAAGTAGGTATTCTTTGACAATTCAGCCAAATTCTCTAACCTCTCGATGTTAAATTTTTCTCCTCACCAAAATACTAAGTTTGGGCACGCATTATCAACTCGCTTCTTCCTAAAGCCATCTCAAAATAATTTCAGTCCTTTTTACGTAACACTGTTCATGTAACCATGTAAGAAGTTCTAGTGTATAATCATCACCGGAGAATCACTACCGCACTCTCTGATCAAGTACCCATCACAGTCTTCTGATCACGGTCTTGTGTATCCTTTCCCAAATATAAATCTGCTCATGCAGCTCAAAGGCATACAGGCTCTGGCAGCCAAGCGCCTGTCAGAGGAAGTCTCAAACATCTGAGCATGACACACATGGCTTTTCCAAATCTCCCCATCAACTTGATCAGTATCATTCCAAAAGTGTTCAATTTACTCAATTTATTTGGGAAAAAAAGATTTTTTTGAGAGAGATTTTTGCTATAGGGTGCATGTGCTCGCTAGAGAGACAGAGAGAGACAGGGAGAAACAGAAAGCGATGAATCACCCCCTGAAGGGAAGGCCATGCCACAATCCCTTCTCCTCCATTCTCTTCCTAGGATCTTGGATACATAGGCACATGTGTTCTGTCAGTTTTAAGCAGCCAGATCTGGGACTTTCACCACGTGGGAGTCCAGCGACAGCCATTATGCCATCTGCTGGTCCCTAACTGAAATGTATTACCCCGAACCTCCCAATAATGTTTATGCCTCTATGCCTTCATGAAGTTTCTTCAACTTACTATGCTACCTATCCAGTACACTGGGTCAAATAATGTCTCCCCCAATTCAAGTCTACACAGACTTTCAAGATTGTGACCTGGAAATGGATATAACTAACTAGGGATTAAGTTCACTGGACTAGGGTAGGCTCGAAATCAACAAGAGTATCTTATAAGAGTAAGGAAGGGATAACCAGAGGGACACAGAGAAGGTGTGATACGAAGATGGAGGCAGAGACTGGAAGGCTGCACCTACAAGCCATGAACATCGAGAACGACCGCCCACTAATAGAAGTTAGGCGAGAGGTATGAGATGGTTTCTCCCCCAGAACCTCCATAAGAAGCCAACCCTGCTAATACCTTCATTTCAGACGTCTAGCCTCCTGAACTGCGAGAGCGCACATTTCTGTTATTTCAAGCCAACCAGCCTGTGGTACTCTGCTCTGACAACCCTGGAAAATGAGCAGCACATTACCCACCCGTCAGATTCCTACTTCACTTAAAGGAGCAGCTCCGTCCCTGCTCTGTCCTCGCCTTCTGTGGAGTCAGTCACCCAGGCGGTAAGCTGTGGCTCCATCTCTGCCTCCACAGAGACCTTCAGCCTTCTAGTTAACTCCCCGGGCTGGCGGGGCTGCTGTCTATTTACATGCCATTTCCACCACAGGCACAGGAGTACGTCAGAGGAAAAGAAGGATTTGTTTTTAATTTCCAGTATCTAGAGGTGCTTGGCATAACAGATGATCACAAGTCACTTGTTGAAACACAAAAGTAAAGGTTTGAAAAAATAACATAAGCCATAAAACTTACAAACTCCTATATTCACTCACTGAAAAGACACGATGGGACTACCATCACAATGCTTAGCACAGAAGTTCAATATAGAAAATAAGAGCCCAACAACTTCAACCTCATCTCAAATTATTTAAATGTAAATTTAAAAGCTTGCTGAAAAGAGCTTGGCATAGCACTTTTCAGCTGTACATTACAGCCTACTCTCCAGCTTAATAACTTCATGCAGGCGTTATGAAAATGGCTGAACCTAAAAAAAAAGAGAATACCATTTGATATAAAATTCAGTCGACTTTAACATCTGTTAAACAACAGTGCTAAAACTTTGAAAGACGCAGTAATTCAAAAAGAAAACAAATTCTGTATTTAGAAAAAAATATGGAGTTGAAAACCCATGAAGTATACTCCTCTCACAGAAAACAAATGATGATTTATAATTCATATGATTCAGTGATGAAAAATGGCGTTTTTCTAGTTACCATTTTATATAGCTGTGGATGTCTGAGTCAATTCCATGACTTCCCCTATGACTTAACTTCTAAAATACAAAAGCACAGAAAAGCAGAGAAGAATGAAACCGACAGCTCAATATATGTTGCTCTAGAAGTATTATAGATTTCTAAAATACTGAAACTGTCATATAGAAGAAGACTATTCCAATATTCATGATCATATCAAGACTTCAGTGTGTTTCATTTTTCACCCATATGGAAGGCATAATTATTTTATTTTCAAGTTTTGAAATACTTGTCATTTTATTAACCTCATACAATACAACCCATATTTCAATATGAGCAAAAAAATTGATATATTCTAGAGACACTAATAATACTGTTATCGTTTCTCTACTCCTAAAACATAATTTCTGAATGAAAGCTTCTTCCACTGACATTTTATAACATTTTAAGTGTTAGCATTATGACTCCAGCATCTGTTCAAAAGATAACAATGAAACCATAAAAAAAGCTGAAAGGGTACTTTAATTAGCTTATTTACAATCAATTTTGAGTAAAGAATCATTTTATTTAACTTTGTTTATTTATTTATTTTGATTTAAAGGGGGGTGTGGGGGGAGACAAAGTAAGAAAGCCAGCTGCCAGGTCCAGGACTCGAACCACAGTCAGCCATGCCACCTGCCGGCCCTAGAATCAATGTTTTAATACATAATTGAATTCACTTGTTAGATTATTATTATGAGAGATCTCTGTTTCATTTTTTGGGAAAAATAACAGAAAACAGGATGCCATTTATAAAAAGTAACATTTTCTTTTCCTTCCATTCTTAGCTGACTTACTGACAAAATAAGTAAAAGAACATTACTACTAAGCTTAAAATTAAGATTAGCAATGGATATCCAAATATATACATCAAAGTACACCACACATGTGTGCCTTCACAGTTATTACTTCCTGAAAATGCAGAGGGTTTATGTAACACTAAACGACACACAGGAGCACACGGGGAGGCAATGTCCCGCCCAGATTACAGTCTGCTTCAGTTAGGTACCAAGATGACTATTTACGGTGGTCTCCCTACTGAAATGGCAGAGATTCCGCGTGCACAACGTGAATGTCTCTTTAAAATGCACCAATTAGCTGGAATGCAGAACTGCTGCTGTGTCACTGCACAGGGGTTTGAACTGTACAAGCAGGAGGGGAATACCATTATACCTGACTACACAGCAGACGTGGAGCATGGAGGAGGGAAGGACAGGCAAACAAGTGGATATTTCGGGAATATCTAAGATATATGACCTGGTCAGGCCCAGCAGCCACCACCCCTGGATGGAGCAGCACTACCCAGGAGACAGACACAAAGGGCACCAGGCCGCAGCGAAGGCCAGACTTCTCCATTTCCTAATCTGTTACATATCGGTGGGGGAGGGGGGAGGTTCAAAAAGTTGATGGGAAAATAAAAGTATGAGTTGGTTTGGGTGCAAAAATTTTTGAAATTCATGTAGTTTTTTTGTTTTTGTTTGTTTTTGTAAGACATGTTTCCCATGAAGACCTTTCACATAGTCAAGCTTAAGACTGCTAGAATTCAGACCTCTGAGAAACTTTCTCATTAAAACTTCAGCAAGAATCTTTTAAAATCTACTTTTAAAAGTAGTTTGGCAGCTGGGATCAACAGTTAGCATAATGGCTATGTTGCTGGACTCCCAAGTAGTTGACCACGGTTCGAGTCCTGGACCCAGTGGCTTAAAACTCACACCAGGCGCGTGTGCGTGTGTGCCCAAGATCCCAAGAGGAGAACGGAGAAGGGGTTGTGGTGTGGCCATTCCCCCTGGGGGGTGATTTCTCACTTTTTGTCTCTCTTGTCTGTCTGGTGAGCGCACGCGTCCTATAGCAAAAACCTCTCCTAAAAAAAAAAAGAAAGAAAAGTAGTTTGGCAGATGACCGGAATTATTAAAAAACTGGTTACACAAAACTAAAAGACTTTAGTCATGGCTTGTGTAGATTTTGTGGGATATTATATTCATCCTGATTTCTGCAAATGATTTCACAAACATGAGTAGATTCCGGATTAGTTTTCCATAACAATGATTTTAGTAGTCTTCTGGCCTAAATATTTATATTTACAATAACTGAAAATATGGTTTGTTCAAAACCAGTCTTTTAAATGAATATGTCACCATGAAGTTTCACTCTCATAAAAGGCTAAGACAATATTCCAGCAATACTGCCTTTCACAAAATGAAGTCTCTGTGCTCCATCTTGGGAATAATAATCACTACTTTGGTAACTGTAGCTTTAATACCTGTCTTTAACAAGTTCTGAGAAGGGTGCTGGGAAGTAGCAAAAAAAAAAGAGCAAGACTGCCCCATCACGGAGGGTTTCAGGTTCAACGCCAGAGGCCTCCGTGAAGTTACCAAGCACACGTGTGCCTGGGATCTAAGCTGGCTGAAGCTGGCAGGGATCACGCATGAGGGCGCTTTGGGGAGTGTCTCTTTCTCTGGTGTCTCTCTCTCTTGTGGCTATCTCTATCTCTCTTTCTAGTGTCTCTGTCTCTTGCTCATCAAAGAAATAAAAACTTAAATTGGAAAGAAAGAAGTTCTGAGAAGAAAACTGCATCTAGGGTGGTATGTTATTATCTTTGAAGACATGAGCCATGAAATGACAAAGATGTAAGTAATAACACACTAATGAAATAAAGCCATAAAACATGAGATGTCACATGGAAAAACCTAGGAAATGGGGAAGAAAGGAGATTTCCTCTAACTGGCAATTATGTGTCCTGTGGAGAACCTTTGTTTGAATCTATTTTATTAATTGTCATAAGCTGAATAAAAACTAAGTAAAACTAAGTGGCTGTCTGTTTATTTTTAAAAAGTGATTTTTTAAAAATGTCATATCATCTCCATCGTCTAGTTCATATCCTCCAATGGCTTCCACTTCACTTAGGAGCAAAATCCGAAGCTCTTCCCAGAGTCCGCAAGGCCCTACACGGTGTGCGTGTCAACCCATACTCCCAGTCCTGCGGCACTCTGACGATACCGTGTTACTCTCTCTCTCACCCTCCCGACTTCAACCACTCTGGCTGCCAGGGTGTTCCAGAGAACGCTAAACGCATTTCCACTGAAGGGCTCTGCACTTGCACCTGCTTCCAGGTTACAGTACAGGCCACTCTCTAATTCCTTCAGGTATCCGTTCTCACACAGCTTTTCTCAGATACTGCATTAAAAAACAAACAGAACGAGAATTTCTCTCAACCTCCTACCACTCTGCTTTATTTTTCTTAAAATATTTACTACCACCAGGTGCAAGAGACTCCAAAACACTCATGGAATTATAAGTGTACACGTATTCCGGTATAAGAAAATAACTGAAACCTCTGCATAGTTTCTCATGCTACACATGTACCAACTTTCAGAGAGCCATCATAATATTTGTTTGCTTTTTTTTTTTAATTGTGTGTTTATTCGGGCTATAATGAAAGCTTTCAAAAGTTAGGAGTTCTGTTTTATTCACCACCAAACTTGCAAGGCCTAGCCAAGACAGCATGGCAGCCTGACTAGAGCCATCGCCTGCAGCCACTCTTTTTTTTTTTTCTTTTTTGGAGAGATTTTTTGCTGTAGGGCGTGTGCGCTCGCCAGACAGAGAGAGACATAGAGACAGAAAGCAAGAAATCACCCCCCAGGGGGGACGGTCACGCCGCAATCCCTTCTCCTCCATTCTCCTCTCAGGATCTTGGGCACGCACGCACACGCGCCCGGCGTGAGTTGTAAGCCACCGGGTCCCGGACGCGAACCACGGTCGACTACGTGGGAGTCCAGCGACATAGCCATTACGCTAACTGCTGGTTCCCACCTGCAGCCACTCTTCACACTACTGAATGAACCTGTGAAAAGAAGGCTGCCCCAAACTGTTAATTTTAGCTTCAGTAATAAATAACGAAATAGGTATATGTTAAAAACAAGACCGAACTTTAAATTCTCCAACTCGACTGCAACCCAAAGTACACTACTTAGAACAGTTTGGAAGGGCCACCCCCCATCCTAAAATTGAGTTGTTGGAAAGGTCATGATGCATCTTTGCATAGAAAACATGTCACGACTTTTCCCACAACCCAATAATTAAGGTGCTGTATTTCACATGGCCAGCAGCGCTATGAATCCTGGCCCAGGCATGTGTGTGGGCGGGGGGGTGGGAATCCCAACAGTATGGAGTGAGGGAGATGATGGGATTGTAACCTGACCATGCTCCATGAGGGTACTTACGCTCTTTCTTTTTGTTGAGTGCACGAACCCTTTGGTAATAAAAAAATAAATAAAAGTTTTAAAAGAACAACTCAAGGGGCAGGAGGTGCTGTAGTGGTTACGGTGCTGAACTCCCATGTATCAACTAGGTTCAAGTCCAGGACTCAGCAGCTTGAAACATACACCAAGGACATATGCGTAGGGGTCCAAAATCCCGAAAGGGAAATGGAGAAGGGACTGTGGTGTGGCCATTGCCCCGGGGGGTGATTTCTCCCTTTCTGTCTCTCTGGCGAGTGTACATACCCTATGGCAAAAATCCCTAAAATAAATAAATGGTAAGAATAGTTCAGAAAACTATTAAGTCTATAGGATAGCTGTAATATATTATTTGTTTTCTACTTTTAATTCCATAATATTATAATCTATAGTTAATTATGCTCAAGTCACTGATCTCTTTGAAGTTTACAGCTATAGAGAGTCCCCGCTATCTGTTCCACAATGCCCTTGAATTTATCCCGTTCAGAAGGACACCTTCTTCCCTAATAACAGCAAAGCACACAAGTACGAAGCGACTTTGAAATCACTGGAAGCGTGGACAAGCACAATCTTAGCGGGTCCTCCTGTACCCAGGTCTAAATTAAATGGACAGTAAGACAGCCTCAGTGGTGCCCCTTCCCGCCGCTGTTTCAGTTTCAAGACCAGAAAGACCCCTGGAGTCGAAGGTGTTGCATCTCTCCCTGCCCAGACTTAATTACCGCAGGACGGAGGCTGTTCAAGTGAATCGGAGCTAGACCATCTATTCATCTCCTCCACAGCCTTTCCTAATCTTTTTTTTTTTTGGAGAGGTTTTTCGCTATAGGGCACGTGCGCTCGCCAGACAGACAGAGAGAGACATAGAGACAGAAAGCGAGAAATCACTCCCCAGGGGGGTGGCCACGCCGCAATCCCTTCTCCTCCATTCTCCTCTCGGGATCTTGGGCACGCATGCACACGCGCCCGGCGTGAGTTTTAAGCCACCGAGTCCGGGACACGAACCGCGGTCGACTACGTGGGAGTCCAGCGACATAGCCATTACGCTAATTGCTGGTCCCTAATCTCTTTTTCTTTTTGAAACCATTAACTCTTTGAGGACGGACGACTTCAGGAATATAGCTGGCTTTCCTTTATCATCCAGCAATGTGCCTTCAACTCCCAGGTTCTGATTCCATCCATTTTATTCCGGAGAGACAGAGCAACAGTGTTGCTTTCTGAGTTAGTAACCAGGGCCACATACCCAGTGGCAGCAGCAGCAGCAGCGCAGTTTCGACTCATCTCAGGACGCCCCAGCCTAGTAATGCTGAAACCGAATCAGCCAGGATTAAGGGCATGTAGTCAACAGCTTGACGGAGCTGTTAGAAAAGCTAAGAGAAAGAGAGATCTGATGTTGTTGCTTCTCGTCTGTCGTAAGTAATACATGGCTGCATCCAGAAAGGCAGTAGCACACGTCCCCGTCGAACACATCTGGGAACCCGCAGTTAGCGTAATGGCTATGTGGCTGGACTCCCACATGGTCGACCGCGGTTTGTGTCCCAGACCTAGTGGCTTAAAACTCACGCCGGGTGTGTGTGCCTGCCCAAGATCCCGAGAGGAGAATGGAGGAGAAGAGATTGTGGCGTGACCATTCCCTCTGGGGGGTGATTTCTCGCTTTCTGTCTCTCTGTCTCTCTCTGTCTGGCGAGCGCACGTGCCCTATAGCAAAAAACCTCTCAAAAAAATAAAAAACACATCTAGACATGAGACTAACAGGTGGCATGATGGTTAAGGTGCTGGACACTCCCACATGGCTGACCACGGTTCAAATCCCGGACCTGGCAGCTTGCTTTCTCACTCTTTCTCTCTCTCTGTCTCTTTCTGGTCAAATTAAAATAAATGAATGAATAAATAAAATTAAATAAATAATAATAATTTAAAAAAGAGCATATCTGGACAGGTTCCTAAGGTGAATCCTGCAGTTAGTCAGAGTGGCACTGACAGGCCACGACAGTGAGCAGCCACGGGGACAGCGAGACATTTCTCTGTGACATGAGCACTGGGAAAAGGCGGCCTGGAGGAGCCCAGTATAGTGACCATGTCAAACATCTGTTCAGCGGATGCAGGAACTACTTGTAAGGTATTGATTCCAGACGGAGGAAGAGTATACATCTCGAAAGGACAGTTTGCAGCTCAATATAAGAAACATCTTCCTAACCAACCTTCTAAAGCTCAAATGGCCTGTCTCGTGAGAAAGCAAGTTCTTCACATAGTTTAAGAGGCTCAATGATTATTTAATATAGATGTATAAGAAACCCCTTTCCTATACAAGTAGAAGCTTCTGCATTTGGTAACTTTGTACTCTATTTCTTGAATTGCCAGAGGTTGAGTACATTCAACAGAGAGGGAAGGAGGGAGAAAGCACCCCTCAGTGGGCGTGGCCATGCCACATTCCCTTCTCCATCTCCCCGTCCTTCCGGACACGGGCTGACATGCACACAGGGCCTGCAGCGTTCCTGAGGCCTCTGGGCTGGCCTCGAACCTCAATCGGCCATCAGATCTGGTTCCCTCAACCACCAGGATGTGGGGTTGGCCCTGGATTTGGTAAGTTTTAGATTCCCTATGTAAAGTCTTTGAGGAGTAAATGCAGAGTTAAAAATAAAATAAACATCCTTTTGCTGCTCACATACCCTGTTGTTCCCTATGTAATGACTCCTCCATTCCCACCACGTTGCCACTAACTTAGTAGCAGCCTTAATAACACAAAATACATCAACCTCTTAGTTTAACTGAGAACTGAGACCATCAGTTGCAACCTGACTTAGCAACTGATTCAAGGAAATCTTTCTCTGGGAAAGATAAGATCTTCATATAAAACAAAATAGTCTCCTGCTTCATCTCAGGACGCTGTTACAGATCAACTTATCAGAGACCACAGTCCAAACCCCTGGATGAATGGCTTATGATTCTCACTGTGCAGTGCGCGGCAAACCAGAAACTATGCTTTCACAATCTTGGCCTAATCCAATCAGTTGTCTGTCTTGAAAGCCCACCTAAGCTCTCTGAGCCCAGATCACAAAGCCCTATAAAGATCCCTCTTCTGCTTATTACTCCTGAAACACCTTCGCCTCTCTTCCTGCAGTGAGTGGAAGGACACGTACTTTATTAACCTGGTGTCACTCTCCTGCTTCCACACTGAACCGGCTGCAACCCTCACCCCAAACGCCAGCCATCCTAACTGCAAAATGAACTTCCTTCCTGAAACACTACTTTTAATGTATTATTCTACGGCTAAGAAATTGTAATAGTAAAAATATACAATCACAAGGCATTTTACACACTTTTTTTTTAAGAGAAATTTTTAGTACAGGGCACATGTGCTCACTGAAGAGACAGAGACAGAAAGCAAGAAATCATCCCCCACTACCACCCCCCACCCGGGGGGACATGGCCATGCGACAGTCCCTTCTCTCAGGATCTTGGGCATGCACACCCACACACCGGGCCTGAGTTTTAAGATGCTGGATCCAGGACTCGAATGGCAGCTGACTACATGGCAGTCCAGCAGCATAATCATTACATCATCGGCTGGTTCCCAAACTATTTTCAATCTCAAAAACTTTAACTAAAAGCATCCAGACACATGCTGTGTGATTCTAAGAAAAGTTCGAGCACGGGCAAATTAATCAAGCACAATAGGAATCAAAATACTGATGGTTTCCTATCAGGAAGTAGGTATAAATCGAAGAGGGGCTGAAGACACCATGGGGAATAAAATAGCATATTCCTCAGTTATTACAGAGATGTACGCATTAATCAGAATGCACACTTTAGGGTCAG
This sequence comes from Tupaia belangeri chinensis, assembly GCF_000334495.1. NCBI lineage: Eukaryota > Metazoa > Chordata > Mammalia > Scandentia > Tupaiidae > Tupaia > Tupaia belangeri. The sequence goes on from NW_006204918.1 coordinate 1,565,530, forward strand.
CTGGTGTCAGGGTGGCTAAGCAGCTGGATCCCACAGTCAACTACGTGCTTCACATCCTGGACATAGTGACGTGAAACACACCAGGCACATGCATGTGCATGCCCAAAATCCTGAAAGGAGGGAGGATGGAGAAGGGATAATTATGTGATCATCTCTCTCTCTCTGGTGCGCATACATGCTCTCTGTAAAAATATTTTAAATGTGCATTTAAGATATGTATTTTATAGGTTGTATATTTTACTTCCATAAAAAACTTTAAAAGTCAATTTATTATTTTTAGTTCCACACAAGATGGAAGTGAAACCAACTTGTTCCATGATTAAATACTGCCCCCAATCCTGGATGTTATATACAAAACAAAGTTAAGAAAATTCTGAAGAAATGGAAAGTTATTTGCTGACAATAACATATTTGTTGATGTGCTTGAGACAATATACAGTGTACTGTGGATGGAAAAATCTCATTTTGTATGCTGTAATGATATACAGTGAATGAATGCAAATAAATTGAAATTAAAAAAAAATAAGAAAATTCTGAAAGGAAGACCAGCAGACAGCGAAATGGTTACATCACTGGACTCCCATGTAGTTGACTATAGTTTGATTCCCAGACCCAGAGACTTAAAACTCGCGCATGTGCATGAGTGCGTGCCCAAGATCTCAAGAGGAGAGCAGAGGAGAAGAGATGGCAGCGTGGCCATCCCTCCTGAGCAGGGGTGGGGTGGGGTGGTGGTGGTGGTGGTGATTTTTTGCTTACTGCATCTGGTGAGCACATGTGCCCTCTCCCAAAAATCTCCCTCTCAAAAAATAAATAAATAGATAGATAGATAGATGGATAAATAGACGGATGACAGAAAATTCTGAAAAGTAGACAGAAGAAAGCATACAGGCTAAGAACCTCAGGCCCAGGTAAAACACAACCATGAGTTCTCTGGGTTTTCTTTTCCCTCACATAGTCTGGACGATATTGGAGAAGCTGGCAATCCATCCCCAATGGCACAGGCAAAAAAAGTGGTAACGTAAGCCTGTCCTTAGAGAGGGTGACCAAAAGACTAGGAAGCAGGAATTCTTGTAAAACTTTTAGACGAACTTTGTTTTAGACACACACTGGAAGAGACATTTGTCTCTTTTAGACAAACATTTTCTTATGTAACCCCATCCTGCCCCGCTTTTTCATCATCTCCTGCAACTGATAGAATTGAGTGAACTGCCATGAAGGATTCAAGGTCCTTCTTAACTGAGCATCAAGTTATCCCTCGAGGCTCAGTTCCTAACACTCACAGGCACCAATAACAACGACCAGTCTTTCCTGCTGAGCAAGGTCTGTGGTCTTGGCTCATTGTGTCTTGTCTTGAACCCCCTACCTCAAATATGCTTTCTACTTGTCTGTTAACTGAAAAAAATTATTTTTCTACACTGTCCAGCCCAAGGCAAAGAGTATGACACTCCTAAACAGGAGTTTAATAGGAGTCTTCAGATAGCATTTTGCTTATATCGCGGTTATTACGGGGTGGTGTGGTCCCCAGTTCTTGAGGTCCACCAACAAAGGACTGAAGACTGCGGTCAGCAGATAAGCAGATAGTCAACTTTATTCGGCTAAGCAAAGCAAAGTATGCTCTCAAGAAGGGATTGCTGGATGCGGCCAGCAAGTGGTGTGGTGGTAAAGGTGCTAGACTTCCCTATGGTTGCTCACGGTTTGATTCCTGAACCCGGAGGCATAATTTCATCATTCTAGGAGCATGTGCGTATGTGCCCAAAAATTTTGAGGGGAGAATAGAGAAAGAATGTGGCACAGCCATTGCCCCCAGGATGATTTCTCACTTTCTGTCTTTTTCTAAAGCACGCATGTGCCCTATGGCAAAAAACAAAAACAAAACAAACCATAACTGAAGTCAGATTAGCCAGCCAGCCCTAGGGTCATTTGGATGAAAGTTTCTTTCCTGATGGCCGGGTTCCATTTCCTCGTCCCTTCAATCTGACCCTGCTTTCATCAAGGGGTCAATGTTGATTGACAGCCAAGGGCTTACATGACTTGCAGGCTTCTGCACATGCATTTCCCGAATGCCTCAGGAAAGCCCGGGGAGGAGGTGGTGGTGGTGGTGGCACATGGCAACACTACCTTGTGCTAAGTGAGCACAGGTAGCTTCAGGGCAGACTACCAGTCCAGAGCTCAAGTTCCACCTTAAGGGTGGGGCAGGGCTCATCCTTAAGGTGAGTCAGGCAAGAGTTGGGATTCTGGCCTTGGAAGACACAGGGCCTTTGTCAGGAGGGTGGGCTATTACCCTTTCTATCAGGAATTGCGAGTACAAGCAGGTCCACCCAGTACAGTCCTCTGTCTTGCAGGGGACACAGGCACGGGGCAAGGGAGGGGGGGAAGAGCAGGCCGGCTCAGCCCAACTACAGGCCTTACCACACCCTACCGGCAAAGAACTGAGTCCTCATCTGTATTCCTGACTAAAGGAAACTTCCAGAATGCAGCAACTGAGCTCGGAATATGGTTACATCCCCTAGAGCAACAAAACGTGAAGGGCACTCCGGTTCTCACTGACTGAACTGCAGGGAGTGAGGAGAGGTGCGGGTCCTGTGGGCCTCAGGCATGCTGAGCTTCACTCTTTCTGAGTTAGGGCCTTTGTTTCCTGGACTCGAGATGTTCTGGATTTGAGTGGAATCTGGAATCTCATCATTTCATCACCTAAGCTTCTGCTGTCACTGCCATCTCACCCATGTTTTTATCTTAGGAGCATGCAAAGGACAGGTCTTTCATTTCTGTAACTAGTAATAGAGTCTATTCAAGCATGTCCTATTAACAGATTATAATCTTAGAGTGCCCTTTATGCTAACTCAAATCCTGCTTATAAAAAATGAGCTAGCAAAACATTACATATAGGGTTTCATTGTTGTACTTTGTGTAATTCTTTCTTCTACAGCATTTGTTGAAAGGACAACCACTTGGTTAAAAAAACAAAAAAAAAACCTTTTTTTTTTTTCTTAAAGATGATCTGATTAAGAAAATGAGAAAAAGAGACTGATTTTTGGCAGGGTCCCACCATGCAGGTACCTCCTGCTCCACTCTCAGCTGGTTCGGACTGAAGCTCTGCCGCCATGCCTGCTCTGCTGAAGTCGGGCAGCAAACCTGGGCCGCCACACGGCACTGGAGCAGTGCGAGCCACTGCAGCAGAGCCCATTTTTAAAGTTTTAGTTTACCTCTAAGTGCTTTATAAAATGATGACTTCAATTTTTTAGTGTATTAGTTCTGGTCTAATAGAAAGTCTATGCTTTTTGTCCTTCACTAATTTTACTATGTCGCAGGTATATCAACGGCTTTTCACTCTCATTACACAATTCCTCATCACCAAACTCTTCAGGAGAGGAAAAACGTCATAGCTGTGAGGATCTAAGTTGAACAGAAACTCATACCATTACTTCATAAGGAAGTGAGTTCCACTCTGCATTTAAGCTTCTTCCTGGAGAACTTTCAGAAGTGACATCAATTATTTTAGACCACATTACCACTGTTAATGACAGGTTTTGATTACCGTCAGCTCTGAGAAAATCAGGTAGTCTGGAGTTCTACTAGCATCGATAAAAGAGGAGAGAGAAGGAGAAAGGGAGAGCGTATGAAGGTTTGAAAGTTTCTTGAACTATAAAGTGCTAGGAAAAAAGTGAGAAAGAATCTTTCTTTAAAATGAGAATCCCTTTAATGATGATTTAACAATCAACCGTGAAGTGTAAATTATAATTCACTGAAGTCATTACAGTTAAATTATTGCTAGTTATATTTACGGTGTATTTTAATGAACTTATTAGTTGCTTAAAACATGTTGAAGATAATTCTTGTTTTCAGAACCTAATATATTAAGCAATGAGCAAACTGAAGAAAAAGAATGGTCTTAAATTATCAAAACTTAAAACAGAGGACCAATCTCATAGTACAGCAGTTAAGTCCTGTGTGTAGGGAGCTGTATATCCATGGCCAACTACAGTTCAAACCCCAGCCCTCCTGGCTTACAGACAGACTCCAGGCATGTGTGCGTGTGTGGCATGCCCAAAGTCATGATGGTATGGAGGGAGGGAGGAAATGGACTGCAGTGTGACCACACCTCACTGGAGAGTTCTCTTTCTCTCTCTCTTTCTCTCTCTCTCTCTCTGTCTCGCATGTGCAGACACCCTCTGGAAATTTAAGTAAAAAAATCTTGGGGTCAGCAGGTGGCATGGTGGTTAAGGGTGCTGGACTCCCACATGGCCTGAGTCCAGGACCTGGCAGCTTGGTTTCTCACTTTTCCTTTCTCTCTCCTTCTCTAGTGTATATTTATATATGTATGTATGCATAAATGAATTAATTAACTAACTAATTAATAAATACATAAAGTTAATAATTCTTTAAGAAATCTTTAAAACTAAAAATATAAGCAATATAAAAGCAGAGTGAAGATTTACTAGAGTGAAATGTATAAACAGCATTTTGGTTTTACATAATAAGGAAATGGTATGGGAGAAACATCTTAAATATCAAAATATAGTGTTAGATACTGTAATTTTCTAGGAGCAAATATTATTCTGTGGAGTAATAGTTTCAAACAATTTAGGTGCCACAGAGATTACCTTGATAATAAGGTAGGCACTTCTTCAAGAGACTTGAAATACTTGGTCTGAATTCACAAGTTACAGGATTTCTAAAGAGGAAGTGGTACTCCACTCCATATGCTACCTTACACATTGTTAGACACACACTAGGGAATATTACTCAGCCATTAAAAAAATGAGACACTATTTTTTGATTCAAAGTCTGTCAATATAGACTTAATGTTAAGTGAAAATTGAGTTAGGCTTTGAAAGAGACACACTGTATATCCCCACTTCATATGGACCAAAAGTCTGCACTATATGGCAGAAATGGAAAGATTTGAAGAATATGATAGTAGAGAGGTTAAGTGTGAATCCCAGAGACTATAAGGGAAGAGGGTGGGTAGGAGAAGCAAAGAAAAGAAACAAAAATTCATTTTTTTAAACATGTATTACTTTTAGGTATTAGTTTGTATATCCAACTAAATGGAATCTGACAGATGTATGTACCTCAAAGAGAAAACACACTGGTGTAATATAATCTCATATAATACAAAATGCATTCCTGAAATTTAGTTTACACCTTGAATCTAAGAACCTTAAAGCTTTAATAAGTATATACAGTGTAAATCAAATCTCAGACACAATATATAGTTACTACTTATTTCATAATGTTCCTTTTATTATAAAAATGATTGTTTTCATTCTTTTAGTGAAAGAAAACAATAATGTTACCTAACTTTGAGAGCTTTTGACAGTTTCTTGCAAAATTTGATGTAGGACACAATTTTATTTCTTAGCAGAAATAAAATGTTACTTTTCATAGTAATTGCTTTTTGGGAGAGAATTAAAGCATTTTTGCATTATTAGTACAGGAGCTCTGCTAGTACAGCTACTATAAAATTCATTTTAGCAACAAAGTTTACTTCAAATATTATAAATTTAAAGAGTCTTGTTTAAGTTACAACATCAAGGAGACAATAACAGATTAAAAATTACAATTAAGCGATATTCTATGCTATATATTCATTCTAACCTTTGGAGACACAACTTGTGGTAAATACAAATGAAGTGGATCATATGGATAAATCCAAAGCTTTTCAAAGAGATTAAGCTTTTAGCATATGTATGGAATATACAATTGCAATCTGTATGAAGCTAAATTATTAAGTAGACTAAATACAGTTATTGTTATACTGTTTAAAATAACTTCATAAATAATAATCTTTGCATTGTATATACTGAATAGAGAGGTGAAGAGAGGAGAGGTGAGTCGAGAGTTGAGGAGAAGAGAGGAGTGTTGAGGAGAGTTGAGAAGAGAAGAGAAGAGAAGAGAAGAGAGCAGAAGGAAAAAAAAGAAAAGAAAAATAGTATAAAGGAAAAGAGGGGGAGCCAGACAGCGTGGTGCAGTGGTAAAGCACTATGCTCTGGGAGGCTGACTCACCTGGGAAAGTTCCAGGACCAAGGCCAGAGACCTCCCTGAGTTTACCTGGCATGTGTCTGCCCATGTTTGGGGCTGGTTGAGGCTAGAGGTGAATTGTAGTCAAGACCCTGTTGAAGGCTGCTATCCATCTTTCTCATTCACTCAGGGTAGACATAATGAGAAATTTTCCCAATGCATAGCTAATGTTCCTTCTCTTCGTGAATATTAATCATTCTAAAATTTCAGAGATCATGCTACAAACTAGAACATAACTTGATTAACATCATAGTCAAATTATACTGTGGCACTTTTTTTCTTGCATAGAAGAGGGACAAAACATATTTTGGCTCTCTGCCTTGATAATCTATGTGGCATATATGACAACATGGTTCTTGAGACATTATGGGGAAGAGAAAGTCAAAGGCAGCCTTGAACATACAAAAACACTAAAAGTATGTTATTTTATATGAACTAGTATTGATTTTTTCCTTTTTTTGTAGAGGTTTTTGATATAGGCCGCGTGCGCTCAGCAGACAGAGAGAGAAAGACAGAGAAACAGAAAGCCAGAAATCACCCCCCAGGGGGATGGCCATGCTGCAATCCCTTCTCCTCCATTATCATCTCAGGATCTTGGGCACACGAGCACACGTGCCCGGTGTGAGTTTTAAGCCACCAGGTCCGGGATGCGAACTGTGGTCGCCTACATGGGAGTCCAGAGACATAGCCATTACGCTAACTGCTGGTCCCCTAGTATTTAAATTTAACACACATTTCTCTTCTTACCTAGATAGAAGTGGTATTGATAATATGAATACAGAAGTAATAATTTGGGGGATATTTATTTCATCCAAGTTTATAAAAATTTCTTTGTATTATAATAAATATATTATATAAAAATCATTGTATAAAATCAAAATGTAGTGATGTTAGTAAACATGTACGGAATAAAAAATATTGAGTTTTTGAAATTTCTTTATTTTCTTTCTTTCTTTCTTTCTTTCTTTCTTTCTTTCTGTCTGTCCTTCCTTCCTTCCTTCCTTCCTTCCTT
>NW_006204918.1:1573808-1588202 GCF_000334495.1 Tupaia belangeri chinensis
GGGGTGGAGCTTCAAACTGTGGTCGCCTACGTGGGAGTCCAGCGACATAGCCATTACAGCAGCTGCTGGCCCCGAGTTTTTGAAATGTATATGGTCTTATTTGAAGCTGTAAAGATTTAACTTAATAATTTTTCAAACCTGAATTCTATGCTTATTGTAAATTACCTTTAATATAATTTTACTCAAGTTTACTGATAGAATAAGAATAATTTCCTTGATTTTGAAGGACCATGGAGATCTTATTAGTTTATTACTTTGTCCAATGTTCTAAATATTCTTGCATAACCAGAAAAAAATAACTAATATGAACAAGTAAACAAGGACTTCTTCCTTCTCTCTGTGGGAGGGCTGTTCCTCTTTTTTGTTCTCTTATCTTCTCTGAAATTACATATATTCTGAATTCTCAAATAATATTTAACTGTATTTTATATTTTGCACATTAAAACATTTTCTCATTTTGTAGCTCTGTAATCCCCTCTGTATATATACTTTAAAGGTTTTAATTATAAATGAACAACAAACATTGTGAGAGAAAACCTTTATTTCAGATGTACTTAACATTTCTGAAAGGTTGAAAATACAGCCTGAGTTTCCATCTGCAAAGACAGAGCTTATTTTCTTCAGCTACCATGCGTTATGATCATGTGTGAAGGGACCTGGTACAACCACACGGCCCTTCCTAGTGCACTGCAGGATCCTAGGCTGCAACGCCGAGAGGCGCACAATCAGCTGGGGTCGCTCCAGGAGCTGGCGGTGACGAGGTCCGCGTTAGTGTCAGGCGTGCAGTTAGCGGTGAAGGGAAAGACGCTCGGGTGGGGATAAAGCCCCGAGCAGCAGCAGGTGCTCCAAGTAAAGAAGAACTTCTACCAACGCCAACCGACAGACAGGAATATGGAAGCAAAAAGGAACAGAGAGCGGGGCGAAGGGAGATGGCAGGTGGGGTTCTCCAGCAATTACTTCCCCACAGAAACATCAATCCCTGAGTGAGAAATGCACTACCAACCATGATCTAATCATTATGCAATGTATACATGTATCTAGATATCACATTTTATCACATAAATATTATACCAATTTTAAAAAAAGGAGAATAAAGACAGGGCAAAGCTTGCAAAGAACTGGATGCAACAATAACACTGAAGAAAAATGCTGTAACAACGGAGGTTTCTAATACCAGGCGTGCAACAGAAGTGAGGTTCTCATGTCTTGGGCCAACAATACATCATGTTCCTCTCCCATACCACCAGGGCAAATGTACCATCTGATAGGGGGCCCACGCGTAATGTTTACTGGAGGGTTAAAGAATGAACATGTGAGAGGGCAGAATCCCAACCACAAATTTACTGCATATTTTCTTCGTATTTTTTTAGCTGTTACTCATACCTTGCTGATGTTTTGGTTTAAAAAAATTCAGGAAAATGTCAACATCCTCTTTGCTGGTAGAAGAGAGATTATGATAAAACTACTGAACAGCCTTTGTAAATATATAATAATTATACTGCATTGAAATAAAACTAACTGGGACCAGCAGTTAGCATAATGGCTATGTCACTGGACTCCCATGTAGCCGACCGTGGTTCGAGTCCTGCACCTGGTGGCTTAAACTCACGCTGTGCACATGTGCGTTCATGCCCGAGATCCCAAGAGGAGAATGGAGGAGAAGGGACTGTGGTGTGGCCATCCCCCCCCGGGGGGGGGGTGATTTCTCACTTTCTATGTCTCTGTCTCTCTCTCTTTCTGGTGAGCTCATGCACCCTATACCAAAAACCTCTCAAATAAATAATAAAGAAAAAAATAAATAAAACCCCCTCATTTTTTAAAAGAGATTTTTGCTATAGGGTGTGTGTCCTCACCAGAGAAACAGAGAGCGAGAAGTCAACCCCTAGGGGAATGGACACACCACAACCCCTTCTCCTCCATTCTCCTCTCGTAATTTTTGGGCATGCACACGCGTGTGCCTGGTGTACGTTGCAAGCTGCCAGGTCCAGGACTCAAAGCACTGTTGGCTACGTGGAGTCTAGCACCCTAACTAATATGGCCCCAAGACTACTCCATTTTTAAGGTATGACTAAAATTGGAATGAAAGTACCCTCAGAAATATCCTTCAACTATCTAGCATGTGTAATATCTCTATGAAAGTACAGCACGTTGGAGAAAACAAGAGACTATTACAGCTGCCACAGGAAGTGCCTCATTACTGATAAATCCTAAATGAAATAAGCGGCACGTCATTTTGCAAGAAAATGATTCTGCAGATGCAAAATGTGTTCCATGTGAACCCGACACTTAGCTTTATTCACAGCTAAACAATACTGCCGTGAAAATGTTTGAATTATAAATGGCAAACCCATAGCAATCCTTAGGCAACAACTAATATCCAGCTCTTGGAGGGAAAAAAAAGGAACGGTGTGTTTATGTATGGTGGGAGTTATAACCTAACTTTTATTTCACTGAATGCGTTTTCTTAGAGATGATTGTTTTAAGAACAGAAAATGTTTTTATGTCCCATGTAACCAGACAGTTGTACAATTTCCCTTTAGCTACACGGCGATGACTGCTTCTGTGATGGCTTTCACGCTGTGAAGTGGACCATTAGCACTTAACTTGGGCCATTACGTAGCATCTAACAGTGACAAACACACACACTTACAAATCAGCACAGACTCCTGCTTCTTGCACTACTAATTTTCTTTACGCTCTGCATCATTTATACTTAAATTCAATACAGGGAAACTATGTTAGTATTTTCAGGTTTTCCTAGACATGTTTCATAATTAACATGTGAAAGCACGAACAATCACAACTTTACAGACTGTGCTTAAAAACAAGTAAGAACTAAATGAAGGCCCAACTCCCTACTCCAGTCTTACTAAGCTTGTGTGGTCCAAGTTAGTTCAGTCCAGTTAGAGAATTAGGCTATTAAAGACACAATCAGAAGCTCAGAGCGGACCCGGCCTGTACTTTCCTGACTCTGTACAGCCGCACACGGCCTGCCACTCTCGTCAGCGTTTCCCGAAGTGCGCTGCTGGTTGGACGGGACCCAGGCAGAAAGACAGTGGCTCAGAGGGCTGCGACGGATTCTTCGGAAAACACAATTCAAAACACAGGGGCTGCTGCCGGAGCATCAATAACCAATCTTCAGAGCCAGTATGTGGTGTAGTGCTTATGGCACTGGAATTCCACTTGGCCGATGGCAGTTTGAGTCCCAGACCCGGTAGCTTGAAACTCGTGCTGGACGCTTGTACATACGTGTACATGTCTAAGATCCGGGAGGAAAATGGAGGAGAAGGGATTGCGGCGTGGCTCTTCCCCCCACGGGTGATTTCTGACTTTCCCTGTGTCTGTCTCTCTCTCTGGCAAGTGCACACCCCCTAACTCAAAAACCTCTTTAAAAAAAAAAAATCCTCTATAAGGGAACAAATTATTGAGGAATTGTTAAAATATGGAATAAAGATAAAATTACTGCTGATAGAGATGTGTGTTCTTAAATATGTATTTTTACACGTTTTTTGCACAATTTTTATAAGACATATGATATTGGCTTAAAATAGAAGACTACCCACAGTTAGCAAGACATTTTAAGTATTACTTGTTAATATTTTTTCAGAGCATATCTTAAAAACACCAATAAAGTGTGTTTCATAAATGTATTTTCTCTGCTTTTGGATCTATTGACTCACTGGAAAAATCGTAAAGACCAAATTTTCAAATTTTTTCTATGCAAAAATGTGTCACGAATTTTCCAATGACCCCAAAGAAGAATAAAACTACTACATTTTTACAAGTTTCAGTAGACAGTGTCTACATCGTCTGCCTGTATTTTCTTGTCCTTGCACCTCCGTGCACTCTGGCCTGACTTCCACCACCAGTTCCTAAACAGTCCTCAGCTGGTTGGCTGTGACAGCTGAAGTCCACCACTGAGGGAGAAGTCTCGCCTCTGGCAAAGGATGAGTATTCTCCAAGTAACCGAGGTTGGAAGGTAGTGCCTTAGCTCCCTCACCCCCTGGGTGGAAGAGCTGACAGACGAGTTTAGCACCAGCTTCCAGGGAATCCCCAATGGATCTGAGCTTCGCTGGCCCCTTAACACCAACTGACTGGGCAGCACTTTCTGGGACGCCTCCTCTTCCTGGACTCTGCTGCCATGGTCCTCTGTGAGCTGGAACATGAATTGCTTCTGCTGGAACTGCTATTTTGGGTCTGTTTTGGAAGGAACTCACACTAAGGCAGGAGTGTTTTCAATGATTAAAAGTGTTTATACAGTCTGGACCTTTCTGGCTGGCTGACATTTCTCTGTCTTTTTCTCAGATATTTCTGTCTGTCTGTCTGTCTGTGTTCCTGCTGCCCAGGACACCCTTCCTCGGTGCCTCTAGTTTCCTCTCTCCCGAGCCGAGACTGAGACACTCCTGCAGGAAGCCCACCTGCCACAGCGCGTGGCTTCTTCTAGCGTTGCCCACTCCCCCATATCCCCGCTCCCTCGCCCTCCCCAAACACTCCTTACCCTGCTGCATTGTTGCCTGCCAGGCCTATGCTGGCTTGGAAATGGAAATAAACATGGTCAACCTTGAAAGAAATTTATCCACCTATTATTGAACTTTAGCTCATAAGAACCACAAGATAAGAAAACTAGAACTAGACTCACTTTAAAAAGAACAGAGGGATCAGCAGTTAGCGAAATGGCTGTGTCGCTGGACTCCCATGTAGTCGACCGCGGTTTGAGTCCCAGACCCAGTGGCTTAAACTCAAGACAGGCGCGTGTACATTCATGCCCAAGATCCTGAGAGGAGAATGGAGGAGAAGGGATCGTGGCATGGCCATCCCCCTGGGGGGTGATTTCTCACTTTCTGTCTCTCTGTCTCTTGTCTTTCTGGCGAGTGCACGCACCCTATAGCAAACACCTCTCAAAAAAAAAAAAAAGGAGAGGAAAGAAACCCTAAAAAGCAAACTCTCTGTCTCTTGTCTTTCTGGCGAGTGCACGCACCCTATAGCAAAAACCACTCCAAAAAATGTTTTTTTTTTTAAAAAAATAATAAATAAAATTAAATAATTATTTTTAAAAAAAAAGAAGAAAAAAAGAAAAGAAAAATTAAGTAACTTCCAAAATGACACAGCTGGTAACAAGCAGTTTGGGAAAGAATTCAGTCCAGTTTTCTGTTTCTCCTTGCCTTTATAGTTAATTGCCAGGACCTGAGGCTCATAAAATGATCAGAGTCACTGTTGACTTTCTCTTATCAACATCCCTTTATAAGCATATCAAATGTAGATTGAATGGGACCAGCAGTTAGCGTAATGGCTATGTTGCTGAACTCCTATATAGTTGACTGCAGTTCAAGGCCCGGATCGGGTGGCTTAAATTCACGCCGGGCGCGTGGCGTGCGTGCCCAAGATCCCGAGAGGAGAATGGAGGAGAAGGGATTGCGGCGTGACCATCCCCCCTGGAGGGTGATTTCTCACTTTCTGTCTCTCTGTCTCTGTCTTTCTGGTGAGTGCACACGCCCTGTAGCAAAAACCTCTCCAAAAAAAAAAAAAAAAGTAGATTGAATGATGATTACTAAGGCATATTAAGGAAAGTTATTATACAAAACTTATTTACAAATCAATCATATTTACTGATGACATTCAATAAATACAACATTCTAAACATCAAATGGACTGGGTATTTCAATTTCTAAAATGCTGTTTTGTTGTTACTATTGTTTTTAAAAAGAAAGCCAGGGGCCAGCCGGTGGTGTAGGGGTTAAAACGCTGGACTCCCACATGGCCGACCCTGGTTAGAGTGCCGGACACAGTGGCCTGAAATCACGCTGGGCACGTGTGTGTGTGCCCAAAACTGCAGGAGACTGGAGGAGAGGAGACTGCAGCGTGGCCGTCCACCCTGGGGGGTGCTTTCTCACATTTCCTCTTTCTCTCTCCTGCTAGTGCATGTGTCCGACCCCTACCTCACCCCTCACAAAGAGAAAGCCCATCACATGCTAGATGGGTACATATGCTACATGGGACAGCTTTCTTGGCTGCAAAGTACTTGAGAAGGTCGAACTTAATCCAGGCTTAAATTCACGCCGGGCGCGTAGCTGTGACAGAGGGCTTCTGTTCTCAACACTCGCACATTCGGGGCGGCATGGTGGGCCCTGTGTGAGGAGCCGTCCTTCACTGGGCAGGCGTTTTTAGGAGTAACCCTTGACTTTACCGCACGGCCGGGAACGGGGAGCTGCCCCCACAGGTGTGAGAACCCCAAACATGCCCAGACATTACCAAAGGTCCCCTTGGGGGCAAGGCCATCCCTGGACGACGACATGAGCTTTGCAGCCGAGGCATCCTTTCACTACCTCATGCGACGGCAGGCAGTGCAGATTAACATGGCGTTCAAGTGCAAACCGTCTCTGCCTCCCTCAAAACTTTTATCTTATATTTTCTAATTTACATGTAATTGTCATAAAACTTTAAGACATACATAAGGTTTTTCAAAGCATGCATGCAGTGTGTGACACTTAATAAATAAGGAAAAGCTGAAGTCTTACATTTATTTAATGTTTCAGAGTTCCAAAATCCTGAAATATAACTTAATGGAGTTATGTAAAAAAAAAAAAAAAAAAAAAGACAACACCAGGACCAGCAGATGGCATAATGGCTATATTGCTGGACTCCCATGTCAATGGCTGTGGTTTGAGTCCCAGACGCAGTGGCTTAAACTCATGCCGGGTGTGTGTGCGTGTGTGCTCAAGATCCTGAGAATGGAGAAGGGATTGTGGTGTGGCCATCCTCCCTGGGGGGTGACTTCTTGCTTTCTGTCTCTGTCTTTCTGGCAAGCGCACATGCCCTATAGCAAAATCCTCTCAAAAAAAAAAACAAACAAACAGAAAAAAAACGAAAACCCACACCAATGCAGGACAGCAGGTGGCATGATAGCTAAGGCACTGGAACCCACTTGGCTGACTCTGGTTCAAGTCTCAGATCCAAGGGCCTGAAAACCACACCGGGGGGAACCAGCAATTAGCATAATGGCTATGTCGCTGGACTCCCATGTAGTCGACCGCGGTTCGCGTCCTGGACCCGGTGGCTTAAAACTCACGCCGGGCGCGTGTGCGTGCGTGCCCAAGATCCCGAGAGGAGAATGGAAAAGGGATTGCGGCGTGACCATCCCCCCTGGGGGGTGATTTCTCGCTTTCTGTCTCTATGTCTCTCTCTGTCTGTCTGGTGAGCGCACGCGCCCTATAGCAAAAATCTCTCCAAAAAAACCCATGCCGGGTACCTGAGTATGTATGCCCAAAACCCCAAGAGAAGAACAGAGAAGGGATTGTGGCATAACCATGCTCCCTAAGGGGGGTGGCTGTGATTTGTCACTTTCCTTCTCTGTTTCTTTCTAGTGAGCACATTTACCCTATTTAAAAGAAAAACAAAAAAACAAAAGAACAACAACAAAAAACCATGGCCTTTTAAGTTTTGGCTCAAAAGTAGGATCTACTCTCAGTCTGAATGAATTTTATTGCTCCCTCACTAATACGCAGCCCATGACGGCATGAGGCATAATGAAACACTCTGGTAAGGCAGAAGAGATACAGCACATGAAGTGCAGCGATATTTCTGGGGAACAAGCCAAGGAGATGGAAGCGTGTTGGTGAAATCTTACAGCGAATTCTAAGGACGTCCATAGGCAAAAAGACACTGCACCATGTCCAGTTCCACAGATCTGGATGTTACCGGAAATTCTTCTGCATGTCTGCATTTGGGCTTAGCTTTACTTTATAATTTTGTTGTCAACTGTATATTCTTGTAAGTTCCTGAGAGTGCTTTAATAATAAGCAAAGGTCTGCCACCATCTTAACCCTCAAAACCTCTGTTCATTTCAGTTTGGCCTCAATCTTTCACAGCATCATCTTGGGGATTTATATAGTCTCATTCCTGTTGTTCAACTGTTTATTTAGAAGGGGTGTGTGTGTGTGTGTGTGTGTGTGTGTGTGTGTAGACACTGTTCCGTCCAAGAAAGGTAATTCAATTCTCAGATGCCTTTTAAGCCCTCTTATTATAACTAACTACCCTGGTTTTTAAGTTCCGCATTTCATATTTCTCATAGCTTAGTGCTTACTGCAACAACACTGTCTTTAACCTACTATCTAGAAATAGGAAGTCTATAAAACTATGTAATGCAGATTTTCCTTGACGAGAAACCATAAGACAGTGGCATTAATTAGTGTGAATTTTAAATAATTTTCTAAATTTACATAGTGAGTGCTTGATTAATTTTATGATTAAAAAGTTATTTTTTATTTTTTAGGTTTTTGACATAGGGTGTGTGAGCTTACCTGAGAAAGATAGAGAGGGAACGTGAGAAATCAAGACAAGGAGGGATGGCCACACTGTCATCCCTTCCTCATTCTCTTCTCAGGATTCTGGGTGCAAACACACACACACACACACACACGTAGTGTTTTCCCAGCACCTGGGTCTAGGACTCATCCACAAAATCCAGAGCTTTAAATACCATGCCACCTGCTAGCCTCAGGCTGTCTGTTTTAAAATTGCTAAACCAGTATGTGTTCCAGTTACCCAAACTCTGCGCATAATCAGTGTTACTGATTTGAATCATTTTGGTGACTAGGTTACGGCATCTGACTGTGGTTTTAACTTTCATTCACTTGATGATCACTAGTTCTGATGTTAAAAAAAGGTGATGATAACTAAGAATGAACCACTTTTCAGATGTTTAGTGGCCATTTGGATAGCCTTTGAGAAGGTGCCCATCTCATTTTTTCCTCCACTCGGTTACTTTCCCTTTGCTTTGTGAGAATTCTTTCATATCTGGATCCAAGGCCTGGTATGAATAACGGACTTCTTCACCAACATATGACCTTCCTTTTCACTCTCCTGATGGCAAAGAAGTTCCTAATGCTAACATAGCCCAAAGTACCATCTCCCTCCTCATACTTACCTCCACTATCCATATGGATTTTGGAATTACTATAAACAACAACCGTCAAGATTAGCTCTCCTTTACAGAGATACTTACTCTGGCAATATTCACTAACAACACTCTGCTTCCTGGCATTTCAGCACGACTACTGCTATAAATCAAGTGGCTGCATCTGTTTCTGAAAACGGTATTCGTTATACTGGTCTATGTACCTTCACACTAATAAAACACTACCTTAGTCAGTATAGCTTTAAAACAAGTTTTGATCACTGGACATTTTCATTTCAACACATCTCTGAAAGGTATCAGATGTTGTCATGGCACGTCTCGTTAAAAACTCACAGGTACTGAAAAACAAGGCAGGAGGCATCACACAACATGATTTAAAAATACATTACAAAGCTGTGGTAACTCAAACAGTATGGTACTGGCATATCAAGCAATGTAACAGCAGAGCCCTTTATCCATACATGTGAGGTAAACTGGTCTTCATCACCGGTGCCAAGAATACACAATGAGAAAAGAAAAGCCTTTTTAACAAATGGTGCTGAGAAAACTGGATATTCACAAGCTAAAAATTAAAACTGGGTCAGCAGGTGGACATGGAGGCTAAGACGGATGGCTCCCACGTGGCCAACTGCCCGGTTCGAGTTCCAGAACTAGTGTCTTGGAAATCATCCTGGGCACATGTGCATGTGTGTCTGAAGTCCCAAGAAAAGCTTGGAGGAGAAGGGACTGTGCATTGCTGTCCTACCTGCCTCTGTCTTTCTGTGGTGAGTGCATGTGCCCCGTCGTAAAACTAAGAAAATTAAAATTTAAAAAAAAATTAAAACTGGATCCTTATTTCAGACTATACACTAAAATCACCTCAGAATGAATCAAACATTTAAATGTCAAACTTGAAATTGTAAAAGTACTAGAGAAAAATATAGTAAAAAAAAAAAAAAAAGCTTTATCACCTTGGTCTTGGAAATAATTTTTGGATATGATGACAAAAGCATAAATATACGGGGAGTACTAAATCAAACTAAAAAAATGTGTGCACAGCAACTCAGTGTACCTATGGAGTGAGCAAAAATATCTGTAAACCACATGTACATCTGGTAATGGGTTATTATTCAAAAAACATGAGGAATTTCTACAGCTTAATTGCAGTAAAAAAATGAAATGAGAAGGGAACCAGCAGTTAGCGTAATGGCTATGTCACTGGACTCCCATGTAGTCAACCGCGGTTCGCATCCCGGACCCGGTGGCTTAAAACTCATGCTGGGTGCGTGCGCGTGCGTTCCCAAGATCCCGAGAGGAGAATGGAGGAGAAGGGATTGCGGCGTGACCATCCCCCCTGGGGGGGTGATTTCTCGCTTTCTGCCTCTGTTTCTCTTTGTCTATCTGGCGAGCGCACGCGCACTATAGCAAAAACCTCTCCAAAAAATAAAAAATAAAAAAAAATAAAATGAGCAAAGGACCTAGATATTTTCCCCCAAACAAAGCCATACAAATGGCCAACAGATACATAAAAAAAGTTCAGCATCATTACTCACCAAGGAGATGTACAGTACCTGTTACTCTGGCTACTATTAAAAAAAAGAAGGACCAGCACATGGTGTAATGGTTACATTGCTGGACTCTCACATGGCTGACCACAGGTCAAGTCCCAGGCCCAGCGACTTGGAACTCACACTGGGTCCATGTGCATGCGTGGCCAAAGTCTCGAGTGGAAAATAGAGAAGGGACTGCAGGGTGGCCACCTGCCCTAGGAGGTGATTTCTCACTTCTGGCTCTGCTACAGTGAGCACGCATGCCCTAGAGCAAAAATCTCTCTTTAAGAAAAGAAGTGGGACATTTAAGAGACGATTAAGCCATGAGGGCTCTATCCTCACAGAAGGATTACTGCCATTATCACAGGAGCAGGTCCGCAGTGAGAGGCGGCTCCTCAAACCGTCACACGCTGGCACGCTGATACTGCACTGCCCATCCCCCAGAACTGGGACGCAGAAACGTCTCTCATGAACACCCAGTCCCTGGTACACGCTCGCAGCAGTAGACAATGAATGGAGCCAGACGGCTATTCAATTACATTATAAATATGAGTAAAATATAAAACATGTGTGATACTTACACCTCATACCTTACTTCACTAAACAAACACTGGCCAAGTGTTGATGCCACATTATGAAGCTCCTTTCCTTTGTCATTTTATACCAGACAACTGAAGAAGGCAAATAACCTCATTATAGTTGTTTTCAAAACACAAACCCTGGGACCAGCAGTTAGCATAATGGCTGTGTCGCTGGACTCCCATGTAGTCGACCGCGGTTCGAGTCCTGGACCCAGCGGCTTAAACTCACACCGGGTGCATGTGCGTGCATGGCCAAGATCCCGAGAGGAGAATGGAGGGGGAAGGGATTGTGGCATGGCCATGCCCCCTGAGGGGTGATTTCTTGCTTTCTATCTCTCGGGGTCTCTCTCTGTCTTTCTGGTGAGCACATGAGCCCTATAGCAAAAACCTCTCAAAAAAACCCCAAAAAAACAAAACAAAACAAAACAAAAAAACCCACAAACCCTACGTGGTTCTCTTTAAAAAAAAAAAAAACTGAGTACACACAAACACATACATGTTTATATCTGAAGAAATCACCAAAAAGGGTAGTGCTAGTTTTTATATTTTAGAATTTAAACACATCTATGATAAAGAAGATACACTTAATACTCACATGCTAATGGACAATCACTGTTTCAAGTAAAAATTCTGTAACAATATCTATTTCATCTTAGAAAGCAAAGTTAATCTTCTATTTGTTCCCAAAGTATAAAAACATAGTACTGTGCAAATTAATTCATTAAAATGGAATATACACCAGTTTCCTTTTTCAGTGTATTGATATTATATATATATATATATATAAATAGAAAGGAAGTTTTCCTAAAATAGAGTTAAAATGTAAACCAAGACGAGAGCTGTACACTAATTACTGTGTATAGTTCTCCTCACCCTTTCCACAGTGCTGCAGAAATGGGAGATCTCATCTCTAGAGCTTGATAATCGATACCTCACCTAAACCTAAAATCACACCTACGTCTCGTTGGCCAAGAATATCCCTCATGTAACTGTCTTTATAAGAGGAAGATCCTGTATTTTCAAGACCTTGATAATATTAGTTTAATACTAGTAATTTTTAAATATAATACTTATGTTTTTATAATATATAAGGAAATAAAGAGTTTGCAGAGAATTTATATATATATATATATACACATACACATACACTTTTTCTTTTTTTTTGTAGAGGTTTTTGCCATAGGGCGTTTTTGCCATAATGGGCACGGAATGGGAAGCTGTTCGGGATTTCCAACTTACCCAGTAACTCCACACTCACACACTAATATTACAACTATAATGAGGGTATGCTTTAAGAACGTTCCTCTAGTAGCCTAAAATACTCATTATGTAGCCAGTGCCTGGCTTTATTTCAATAATCAATGGGTCGCATCCACTGTTGGCCTTACTGGCATCAGCACCAACTTCTCTAGTGCTTAACCCAGTGATCCACGTGTGAGGGCTAAAGTCTCACAACTTAACAAAACGGGAAAATGGCAAGAAAGAGATTACGATGACATGCTAAACATTTCATATAATTCATGAGTGTTGCTCAATTTTTCATATAATTTAACCACAAGCAATAATAAGTATTGCTTTAATATGCTATATAGCTAAGGAGGAATACTTTTTTAAAAGATTAAACAGTAGTAATGAAAAATTTATCACATTTCTTAAACCCTTTAAGTATCATTAATAGAACGTGATTAAAGCCTTGCACTGGACGCTTCTCTACGTAGTAAAAACACATCAACCATACAAACAGAACAAACCAGGCTGTCAGAAGCCTGTGTGTTATTGGGGTCATGGCAGAAGGCAAGTTAACATAAATAGTACAACATAAGTAAATCATACAGCATGGTGGAAGGTGACAAATGCCACAGAGGAAAAAAAAAAAAAAACAACCAGGAATCTGGGACAGAGACTATCAGGGTTAGAGAGGAGGGACCGAGGGCTGCTTTTTAACAGGGTGTGCCGGGAAAAATGTCACTGAGAAGACTGTACCTTGTTAAGACTTAAACGCATGAGAATAATTTACTGCTCTACAGTTATTTCCAATTATTTCTCTTCATAATTTAATTTTAAATACCGAAGACATTCTGAAATTACTCCTCTCTAAATAATAAAGGACTTCAATAACATAAACAGAGAGCCAAAACCATGCCTGATTTACTAAGACTGATTTATCCAGTCTAACTTTGACTCTCTATTTTTGTCATCTATAGGAGCAAAAGTAAATCATACAGCAGGGGGGAAGGTGACAAATGCCACAGGGAAAAAAAAAAAAAAACAACCAGGAATCTGGGACAGAGACTATCAGGGTTAGAGAGGAGGGACCGAGGGCTGCTTTTTAACAGGGTGTGCCGGGAAAAATGTCACTGAGAAGACTGTACCTTGTTAAGACTTAAACGCATGAGAATAATTTACTGCTCTACAGTTATTTCCAATTATTTCTCTTCATAATTTAATTTTAAATACCGAAGACATTCTGAAATTACTCCTCTCTAAATAATAAAGGACTTCAATAACATAAACAGAGAGCCAAAACCATGCCTGATTTACTAAGACTGATTTATCCAGTCTAACTTTGACTCTCTATTTTTGTCATCTATAGGAGAAAACTGAAAATTTTCACAAAAATGAGACTAATAAGATTATCAAGCATTAATAACTGTAACTCTAATAATTTGCAATTAATCTCTAAAACCTGACTGGCCAGTCAGGGAACCTCAACAGAGATAACTACTAAAATATTTACATATGAAATAAAATAATGTTAACTGCTTATTTCAAAAGAACCCAAAAGCAAGTAAAAAGAAAAGGACGGAGAACAGGTGAAACAAGATTCGGTTTACGAGCAACTGATAAAGTTTAGTGATGTGTGAGTAATATTACATTAGTCTCTCAAAATATGTATATTTCCCATACAAAATACAGAAAAGGTTAGAGAAAAAAGAAAAAAAAAAGAAGCACACTTTGAAACCATTATTCTTCTTTACTGACACATAATACCAAGCCTCAAAGAGCATTTTGCTATGTTGATCTATCCAGTATTTCCTACTCACCAAAGGGAAAGGAAGGCAACTGAGTTCTGTGAGTTCAGTGGTAGTTACTGTGAACTCTGCTACTAACTTAACAAAGCACCAACCTCACTTTGAAACTCTGTGCAAAGGCTTACAAACGGTCTAATACAAGGACAGTCAGGACATGGATATTTCAATTAATCTCTCTCTCTCTCTTTTTTTTTTTTAGAGGTTTTTTACTATAGGGTGCGTGCGCTCGCCAGAAAGATAGAGATAGAGAGACAGAAAGCGAGAAGTCACCCCCCGGGGGTATGGCTACGCCACAATCCCTTCTCCTCCATTCTCCTCTTGGGATCTTGGGCACACAC
>NW_006204918.1:1588943-1592841 GCF_000334495.1 Tupaia belangeri chinensis
CACAATCCCTTCTCCTCCATTCTCCTCTTGGGATCTTGGGCACACACGCACACGCACCTGGCATTGAGTTTAAGCCACCGGATCCAGGACTTGAACCGTGGTCGACTACATGGGAGTTCAGCGACATAGCCATTATGCTAACTGCTGGTCCCCAATTGATCTCTTTTAAAATAAATTAATCTAGCACTGATGGGACACTGGCTACAAACTGCTCCTACTTCTCCCTGTGGCTTTACCTATTATTGCCACAGCCATATATAAAGATCAAGAAATAGTTTATGCATTTATATGTGATGTGGCAGACACATTAACAGATTTCAAAAATCAACACGAAAGCAGTCCTGATAGACCAACCGAAGCAGTGCTGTGAGTATGTGTATGTGTGCATGCGCGTGACAGAGGCAGGAAATGAGAGGAAAAAGAACCCCGTGTTGGTTTAGCAGTGGAAGCCTTTGTTACTACATACTGGACACGGTTCTGATTGCTATAATAAGCAGCAAAGTAGTTCGGAATATTGAGGCTTAGAAAATACACTTACCACTTGGCCATTGTGTG
This sequence comes from Tupaia belangeri chinensis, assembly GCF_000334495.1. Taxonomy (NCBI): domain Eukaryota; kingdom Metazoa; phylum Chordata; class Mammalia; order Scandentia; family Tupaiidae; genus Tupaia; species Tupaia belangeri. The sequence continues at coordinate 1,589,499 of NW_006204918.1, forward strand.
GGTTCTTATGAGCATATGGCGGTCCACGGATATGATTCCACATCTGGCCAGAGGTCATAGCAAAGACTATGCACTGAAAAACAGGGCACCAGCTTCAATATGCAAACCAGAGAAGACCAGAATGTCACATTTTCAAAAAATAATAGTCATTATGCAAAAGCTTTTAAGAATCATGTAGCAACTCACCCATATCTTTTTTTTCCAGTTACACACTATGGGACCCTGAGTAAATTATTTACAGTTATTCTCCCTGCATCACAGAGTTCGTATCTATAAAATTAGGATACCAAATGCATCTGCTGAAGAGATATATTAACGATTAAGCTGGCTAACGTGTGAAGCGTCTGGCAGGATGACAGACAATCTGATATGACGTGCTAACCTGAGCCATCAAAAGCACAGAGGAGACATATGATGTTTTCATGACAGCTTAAATATGATAGTCATCTTCTGATCCTCTAAACTGCATCCCTATATTAGTTTAGATCGTCAAAAGCCTCCATTCGTGGTTATAGCGCTTAGACCTCGTAAGTGCTTACATTCTTTGAGCAAAGTATATGACACAGTTAACTCAGAAGATGTTGAGAGATAGAAGAAATCACAAAAAGATATAGCCAGGAATAACTCACAGAGATTATTCATATGCACAGAGAACTAATCATGATGATCTAAAGCATTAGGGGGAGGACGGGCGTGTATGAACTAGAAGTTACAGCTCAATCACTACAGCTTACAGGTACATGAGATTTGCTCAGATCACAGTACTTTTAAATTCATGGCCTAGAACACCTCAAAGGAGGTCGAGGACATAAAAGGAGAAAAGCATGATGGGACGAATTATGGCAGATATTTAAACTCTGAGAATTTGGATTCTGTTCTACAATTATTTGAGAGCCAAGGTGTTCCAACAGAAAGTGGTATTACTATAAGAGATTTAGAGATGCTATAATCACTCTTCTCAACATTCGGATAATTTCTCTGACTTTAACTCAGGCGTCTTACAGCTCGATTTGGCTTCTGTAGACATAGCCTAGGTTGATATTTTCTGAAAGTGCACCTAACCTTAGAAATACACTAGAGTGTCAGGCCTGTGGTAAGCACAGAGAATGATTCACCATCTTAAAAATTTTTTGATAGTTATAATTGTTATGAGGGAAAACTGAATTCTGTAACTCACAGAAGTATTGTTTCAGTGAATTTAGAGATCATATAAATGTTGATTTTGCTAGAGATATAATATTGTTTCCGTCAGAAAATATGTTTTATTTATTTTACATTTATCCACTGTATATCATTACAGCATAGAAAATAAATTTTCCCATTCAGAATACACTGTATATTGACTTAATCCAAAATATTACTATATGTTACCTTCAACAGATAATTTTCCATTTTATATTTTTCAATGTGTTCCTTCTGTTTTTTCCTCTTGATCCCCTCACTCTCACCCTGCACCATCTACATAGGACAAACGTACCCAGTGAGCAAGCACTTGTACAGTGTAAACAAAGGGCCTTTTTGCTTTGTTTCTTAGGTTTCTGGCATAGGCCGCATGCGCTCACCAGAGAGAGACAGAGAGGAAAACTGAGAAATACTTCCTAAGGAGGGATGGCTGCACTGCAATTCCTTGTCCTCCATTCTCCTCTAGGATTTCGGGCATGCACGCACATGCGCCCAGTGTGATTTTCCAAGCTGCTGGCTGTGGGACTCAAAGTGCAGTGAGCCACGTGGGAATCTAGCACCGTACCTACCATGCCACTTTCTGGCCCCAACCTTTTTGATTTTAATAGACACCCAAGAATACTATGGTTCATGTGGGATCCAGCCACCTTAACCTCTGTGCCTCCTGCTAGCCCCATCATCATTTCCTTTTCCCCTCCACTTTTCTGTCTTTCTTTTGTTTCGTTTTGTTTGTTTGTTTAGGGTTTTGCCATAGGGCGTGTACACTCACTGGAGAGAGACAGACAGAGAGAGAGAGAGAGAGAAAGTGAGAAATCCCCACCCACCCTCCGGGGGAATGGCCATGCCACAGTTCCTTCTTCTCTATTTTCCTCTTGTGATTTTGAGCATACCCACACACATGCCCACACCCATGCCTGACAAAGCCAATTGGTTTGGGACTCGAACTGGCAGGCCGTGTGGTAGTTCAGCACCTTAATCACCATGCCACCTGCTGTCCCCATCACCATTTCCTAACTGATGCTGCTTGCTCCATTCAAACCACCCTTCTTTCCTCTCTCACAGCCATGATGGTAACACCTACATTTGGGCCTTGTCGATGCTGTGCCAATCTAGTTGCGCCCTCGATACTACCAAAGCACTGATTCCTGGCCTATGTGTGGTTCCCCATGATGTCCTTCCAGTTTATTTATTCATATGACAACTATATACTAAGCAGCTACTGCATACACTAGGTATTTTTCTGGATACTAGGGATATAACACTGAATAAGACAAAAATGGGACCTGTCCCCAGGTGGAAATCCTGAATAAGTGACATGTCCTGAATCATGAAAAACGATTATGTATCTCTTATTTATTTATTTAAGACTTATTTACGGGGGCCAGCAGGTGACATGGTAGTGAAGGGCGCTAGACTCCCACGTGGCCGACCGCGGTTCGAGTTCCGGACTTGTCGGCTTTCTCTCTCTCTCACTCTGTCCCTCTCTGGTCAAATTGAAATAAAGAAATAAAATAAATAATAAAAAAGTTAAATAAAATAATTCTTTAAAAAGAAAAAAAAGATTTATTTACTAAGAGCCAACTACCATATGCTAAAGCACAGTTTTAGATGCTAGTGATAAAGCAAAGAACAAAACTATGAGAAGAAAAAGTGTCCGTATAGAGTTTATATTCTACAGGGGGTTGGGGGAAAGACAACAAAATCAAGTAAAATTAAATTATGTGCTAGGGTGAAGCAGCTGGTGTACCAGTTGCATTGCTGGACTCTCACATGGCTGACCATGGTTCGAGTCCCAGAACCAGTGGCTTGAAAATCACACCAGGTGTGTATAACCCACGATCCTGGGAGAGGAATGGCAGAAAAAGGAGTGGGGAACTGCCATCCCCCGAGGGGATGATTTCTCACTTTTCTTTTCACTATTTCTGTCTCTTATTCTCTCTGTGGCAAACACATGCACCCTAAGGCAAAAACCTCTTAAAAAACATTATATGCTAGTCAATGATGAATGCTCTGAAGAAAAGTAAAACAGGGCAAGTGGAAAGTAAATTTTAGAAGAGAAGGTTGCAAGGCTAACAAGTGGTCAAGAGAGGCCTCTCCAAGAGAGTGGCATTTCAGAAGCGATCCGAAGGTGGAAAATGAGCCACATAAATATCTGGGGAAA
>NW_006204918.1:1592872-1615659 GCF_000334495.1 Tupaia belangeri chinensis
CAGAGGAATCAGCCAGTGCAACGGCCCTAATGAAGGATAGCATGTGGCATGTCTAAGAAAGAAAGAAAAGCCAGTGTACCCAAAGGCAGTGGGTGAAGGAGGAGACGTAAGAAAGACTGGCAGAGCAGCACAGGGCCAGATCCAGAACCACACAGATGACCACTACGAAAACCGACTGCAAGGTGGGCAAAGATAAAGCTGGAATAAAGTTATTAAAAGGCTACTGGCCCAATTGTTATCATGTATGCACTAAGACACTCTGCTCCATGGCTGGGGGCACATGGGAGGCCCAGGTTGGATTCCAGCTCAGCCTAAAGGCCCGGTACGGCAGTTTGTGCCTGTAATCTCGGTCACTTAGGAGGCTGAGGCTGGAGGACTGTGAGCTCGAGACTGGCCTCAGCAGAATAATAAGACCCTGTCTGCAAGAGCTGGGCATGGTGACTTGTACTTGGAGTCTCAGCTGGAGGCTGAGTAGGAGGATCATGACATGGTGAGATACTGTCCCCCCAAAAAACCTACTGCAATAAGGAAATTGAGAAATAATTAGAACTTAAACAAAGGGAGTAGGCATGGTGAGTTGAAATATGGACATATTTTGAAGGAAAGGCCAGCAGGATTGTCAAGGATTAGATGTATGGTAGGAGGTAAAAGAAGTGGTTAAGAAGTTACGAGGTTTTTGATCTGAAGAACTTAAAAAAAAATGTTGTCCTTAACTGAGACACTAAAAACTATAAAAAGGGTTTGATTCTGGAAATGAGATCAGTGTCCGTATTGTACCTGTTCCTTCTAATATAGCCTGATAGATTTCCAGGCACAGAGACAGCATCGGCATTTAAATGTGTTGGTCTGGAGTTTAGCGAGAATCCAGTTCCAATGTAAAATTTGGAGTCAATAATGGCCTGACAATAATGAAAGTCAAAACTGGATGACACCCCAAGGAAGCAAATGTACACAGAGAAGCTGGCCGAGAACTGAATAGTCTGGTCACTCCAAAATAAAAGGTGCAGTAGATAAAAAAAGAAAAAGTAAAGGAGACCAAGACGCAGCACCAGAGAAGAAAATCATGGGTGTGACACAGTGGAAGACAAGTGAGGACGTGATTCAGAAGGAAGAGGTCAGTTGCGTCAATACTGATGAGCGAGCAATCATATGAAGATCTAGAACTAAGAATTGAATTTAGTTCTCTGGCATATGCTCTTGGTAAAGAGTATTTTATTTTACTTTATTTTTTTGGAGAGAGATTTTTGCCATAGGGCACATGTGCTCGCCAGAGAGACAGAGAGAAAGAGAGCAAGAAATCTCCCCCCTAGCGGGTTGGCCTCAATGCCTTCTCCTCCATTTTCCTCCTGGGATTTTGGTCACACATGCACACACATCCAGTGCCAATTTCATACTGGAGGTCAGGGACTCGAAGGGTGCTGAACTACATGGGTGTCCAGCAACATCACCACTGCACACACATCCAGTGCCAATTTCATACTGGAGGTCAGGGACTCAAAGGGTGGTGAACTACATGGGTGTCCAGCAACATCACCACTGCACCGTCTGCTGGTCCTGGTTAGAGTAGTTTTGATGGAAGAACAATAATGGCTTTATGAGAAAAGACCAGAACAATACAGACAACTGCTTTACGGAGTTCTGCTATTGGAACTGCTATTAAAAAGTCATTACAAATGGGGTTGGCAGGTGGCGTGGTGGTTAAGGGCGCTGAACTACCACATAGCTGACGATGGTTCAAGTCCTGGACCTGGCAGCTTGCATTCTCATTTTCTCTCTCTCTTTCTCTCTCTCTGTCCCTCTCTGGTCAAATTAAAATAAATAAATAAATACAGTTAAATAAAATAATTCTTTTTAAAAAAAGCAAAGTCATGACACATTTTTACATAGAAAAACAAAAAATATGTCATGACTTTTCTGGAGACCAAATTTAAAAAGGACTAGGTAAATAGGACAGTATCTAGAAAGGAAACAGTGCTATCACCCCGTCAGGATGGGCGAGGGGATGTCTGCATTGCTCGTGAGAATGATTCAGCAGACGGAAAAATGATGATGATATCGGGAAAGGGGAGAATTACCGGAGCACTGTTACTGAGTAAGGGAGGAGGGGCAAGATCGAGGACACACCTGGGGTGTTAAGTCTGAGGTAAGAGCAGGAAGAGTAAATATAAATAACACAGCAGTACAGTCCCCAAAGCATTCTCATACAGGAAGCAGTGACAGAGGAGCGTTTCAGCGTTCCTATGTCAGATTAAAACGATCTTCATTTTCACTGTCTTACAACTGAAATACTTGGTTTTCTCCAACTATGAAAGCAGGTAATAGATCACAATGGTTTTGGTAGTACCTGTAACTTTATCAATAAGAAAAACACAGATTTTTTTTATGCAACTTTCATATCACAATGGTTAGTTTCTATCTCAAATTATTATGTATACTCCTAACAACTTCAAAATTATGGTAGTTGCAACTAGAGCTTGTGATCTGATGCATTAACAAAAAGAAACACATCAGTCATTATATCACAAATTTTACCAGTAAATAAGAGAAAATGCTCAAGTTCTCAAAAAACTAATTTGAGATGTGATACTATAATAGGTTACATACGTTGTTTTAAATTCCTCTTAATATGAGATTTTTTGAAGATATCAGAAAATGGTTTAATAAAATAAAAAAGGTTAAAATACGGAATACTTGGCTAAGCTATACTGCCAGGTGTATGTATGGGACTTACTACTACTGAGCAGCTGTGGCACTTGTAAGAGGCAACAAAACACTAAATCCACTGAACTTTTAACTTGCACAAGAGCCCAGTTTCACAAAAACTCTCTCGACAACTGTGACTCATGTTTCCCGTTTTTTGGTTTTAACAATGGAAACGTCACCATTTCATTACTTTCATTTATCTGGAAATTTTACTTTTTGCAGTTAACTACAATATTTCAGTTTTTATTTAACTAAAATGTTCACACAAAAGGGGACGAGCAGGTAGTGTAATGCTTACATTGTTGGGCTACCACACTGTCTACTGCAGTTCGAGTTCTGGAACTGCATTTCTGACTTGAAACTTATGCCAGACATGTGTGCATGTGCAAAATCCCAAAAACAGAAGAGAAGGGACCGTGGCGTGGCCATCCCCCACACAAGATGAGTTCTCAGTTTCTGTCTCTCTATCTGGTGAACACACATACCCTATAGCAAAAAATTATCTTAAAAAAAAAGAAATCATATAAAAAAGGGCATGATTCCTAAGCTTGATGAATTTTCATAAGTGAACACATCCTTGTAACTAGCATTGAAATCAATAAATGGAACATTATCAGAAAGAGAGGAGCCCTCTCGTGCTTCTTCCTCATCATTACCTACATAATCCTTCCAAAGTAAGGGCATTTCCTCCAAAATGCTGGGTTACTGTGTATGCGTAGACTACTTCTAGGGGATACAACCAAGCACATTTTGCAGGAGGCTGAACCAAATTAAGACTCCAAAGAGCAGTACATGAGAGTCACGGCTGACATGCATCTTCACAAACGGCACTGGCTGTGTGCCTACTTGTTTATTTTAGCTACTCCTGGGGAGGTGTGGTGGTGTCAAATTATAGTTTTGTTCAGCATTCCCTTGGTGATTAACAGAGCTGAATGCCTTTCTATGTGTTCAGTAAAATCAGACATTTTTTATAAAGTGCTCAGCCAGTTTTTCACATCCTTCGAAATTCAATGATCTGAAACTGGTTCTGTAGTGCAGCAGTAAAGCACTGCTTTTCAAGAAAAGCTGGATCCCACATGGTGATCACGATTCAAATCTCAGCCCGCTCTGTCTGTAATGCACGGGCCTCCACATGACAGCCCACGATCTGATGATGGACTGGAGGACCGGAAGAAAGAAACTGGCACGACCAGATCCTGTGGAAGGTGCACTTCTTTTTTTCCCCTCTGTCACATGAAAAAGTAAATAAATAAACCTTAACTTTTTCTTTTGTTACCTGCCTTTCACGTACTGTTTGGCCAAGTTCTTCTTATTTCTGGATACGAATCCTTTTTAAATATATGCATGACAATCTACCTTTGCCAAACCTGGGTTTATCTTTCTTTCCATTTGATTAGAGGTATCTTTTTGGCAAATAAAGTATCTTAATATTTTTCTTTTAATTTTGACAGAGCACATGCACTTGCAGCAGAGACAGAGACAAAAGAAAAGTGAGAACACACCCCCTTTAGGGGATGGCCATGCCACAACCCCTTCATTTTCCCCTTTTTCGATTTTAGCACACATGCACCTGATGTGTTTCTCAAGCCCCTGTCTGGTACTTGAACCCCAAGGTGAGTCATTTGGGACCCACCTTAACCACCATGCCACTCACTGACCCAAGAGGTTCTTAATTTTAACGTAGTTCAATTTATCAATTATTTCTGTTATGGCTACCACGTTTTTATATCCTAAGAAATCCTTGCCTAGCTAACAATCACGAAGATACGCAGCTATGCTTTCCTCTAAAATCTTTAATGTTTATGGTTCCAAGTTACATTAATGATTCATCTTGAATTAATTTTTTATACATGATGGGAAGTAGATGTTGAAATTCATTTTTTCTCATATGAAAATCCAGTAAAATCAACACTCATTTATTAAAAATACCATACTTACCTCACTACAGCTCTAAGGTCATTTTGTCACAAATCGAATGACTGTAGAAGTGTGAGTCTCTTTCTAAGACTACTGATTTTGTTCAATAGTCTAAAAAGATAGTCACAAAAAGACTACACCTTTTTGTGAAATGAATACCAGGAAGCCCTTAATTTTTAAAAATATAGGGGCTAGCTGGTGGCATGGAGACTGGGGTGGCTGGATCCCATACAAGGTGCATGTGCATGCACACCCAGAATCTCGATGGGAGAATGGAGGAGAGGGGACTGCAGCATGACCATCCCCCATAGGAGGTGCTTTCTCATTTTCATTCTTTCTCTCTGTCTTTCTCTGGTGAGCACATGCTCCCTACAGCAAATTAAAAAAAAAAAAAAAAAAAAAAACTGTAATAAATGTTGATAATTGTAAAAGTAAATTTTCCAGTATTTCTCTTCAGTTTTGATTCTGTCTTCACCATTCTATTCTTTACCCATTGCATTTTCATAAAATGTTTGAAATTCTTTTTTTTTTTTTTTTTTGAGAGAGAGAGAGAGAGAGAGAGTTTTTGCTTTTAGGGCACGTGTGGTTGCCAGAGAAAGAGAGACAGAGACAGAAAGCGAAAAATCACCCCCCAGAGAGAATTGGCCACACCACAATCCCTTCCCCATTCTCCTCCGGTGATTTTGGGCACACATGCACACGTGCTAGGTGGGAGTTTCAAGTCACTGTGTCCGGAACGCAAACAGCTGTTGGCCATGTGGGAGTTCAGCACCATAACTACTACGCCACCTGCTGTCTTAAAATATTTGAAATTCTAAGATTTTCTTAAATAAAAAATCTGCTGAGAGTTTGGTTAAGGTCAAAACAGACATCTTCACATGTGGAGTTTTCCAACCCATAAATATGCTGCACCAACATTTGTTTATGCCTTTTAAAAAATCTTTTTAAATAACACTTGGCAGTTTTTCGTGTAGAGATTTTTGCATATGTTTTACTAGATTAATTTGTAATTTTTCATGCTATGGCAGTCAGTAATTCTTTTAAGTTTCTTTTTTCCCCTTGATGGTAGACGGAAGTACAACTGACCCATGTGATACTGGCTGGGTATTCACTCACCTTGCCTAATTTTTCTTATCTATACAACCCAGTCATCTGCCAACAAGGACAGTTTTATTTTTTTCTGGGGTATAGGGTAGAGGAAGGGAAGTTGTCTAATGCATTTCCCAGGTCCCCAGAACATTACTCAAGAAACAGCATACTGGGACCAGAAGATGCCGAAATAATTACATTGTTGTACTCCCATGTAGTCAACCACAGTTCAAATCCCAGACCCAGAAACTTAAAATTCATGCTGGGCGCATGCATGCGTGCCCAAAATCCCAGAAGGGGGATAGAGGAGAAGGGATTGCAGTGTGGCCCTTCTTTCAGAAAACAAGGTGAGAAATACTTCCTTTCTGTTCAGAAATGAGTCTATCTAAGATTAGTATTTCTTTCTTTTTAACTGTTTGGAAGAGTTGCCACTTTCTTTGTATGAAGGCTTTAGCAATGGGTTCTATTACTTTAATCAATAGAGAAGTATGCAGACTTTCTCTTTCCTCTTTCTTCCCCCCCTTCTTTTCCCACCATGTTCACAGCCAAACTTGCCCCTAGGTTCCAGGACAGGAAGCTGGACGTGAGCTGGAACCTGCCACGGAGGCCATCTGACAGCTCCCACTTCAGTGGAAATGAAGGCTGAATCTGACCAGACTGCACAGTGCCGCCCTTTCTTCTTGGGCCAGTCTGTTGGTTTAAAGTTTACCTCGAATAATAAACTTTATTAGGTATGCATGATCTGGTTGGGATTTTTAGAGTAGTGGGTAGGTTATGGTCCAGACAAAACGCAGTCTACTCCTGACTGACTTGGCCTTTGAGCCTTTTGGTGTTTTCATATGAGAGCCTGGGGGAAATGAGGGGTGTCAAATATAAATTTTTAATTCACAAGATTTTAAAACCCTGCTTTTCAGAAACTTGCTGCTTAGGGGTTTTAACCATTACCCCTCAGCAAATATCCTAAGATGAGAAACTTGTAAAGTTTCTGCCCAAAACTTGGCTTCTTTTTCTGTTTTTCCATGATTCAGCCACGCAGGCATGTAAAGTTTCATAGAATACCAAAAACTATTCCTTTTCAAGTCTGGTTTCAGGCTAAAAGCAAGACTAAGCAGTAATGCTAAAAACAGCAACAATTAAAAAGCTAATCAGATAGTTGCTACAGTTAATTCACACAACACTGTCAAAAAGATCTTTGAAAAATATTTGCCTTTTTATCTTTGCATTTTTCTTAAGAATCATAAAAATAGTACTACCTTGGAAAATAAGATGTTTAGACATACATTAATCCGAGCACGTGTATACTATCAATGTGCAAAGTCTGATTCGCCTTCACACTACATGAGCAAGGCCCCTGAGGGCAGGCTCCTGTGCCTGGCTTTCTACCTTGCCCTGTCTTTTTACCACGTCCACATGGTTCGTTGTAGTTCCTGGTCCATAGTAAGTGATCAAACTCTTTTTGCAGGGTCAAAAAATAGACAGACATGAATAAATATAGAAAGCTAAATCTACCCAAATACAGAATTGTTATTCTAAAATTAATTTAAAATGTAAATAACTTAAGATTTTCAGAAAAAAAAAAAGCACTAGTTCTTGGCCTACAATGTACTGTACAAATACCAATAAAAATAATAAGCATTTTTGTGGGGTTTTTTTAATGACTTGCTTTATTTAACTTTATTTATTTATTTATTTATTTATTTATTTATTTATTTATTTATTTTAATTTGACCAGAGAGGGACAGAGTGGGGAGCGGGGAAGTCAACAGGTCTGGGACTCAAACCATGGTCGGCCATGTGAGAGTCCACTGCCCTTAACCACCACACCACCTGCTGGCCCCAATATCCATGTTTTCAAATCATCCTTAAACTCAATTATTCTTATCCATTTAACTTTCACTCATTCAATAGCTATTTCTAAAGCACTTTCTACATGTCAGTCCCAATTCTGAGCACCAGGGATGCACATATGAAACAGAGGCAAACCCTCGGCCCACTGCAGGTGAAGGAATGCTCACTGCCAGCACTTATCAGGCAAGTATTCCATAGACACCAAGTGAACACAACCACAGGGAATCTTCCCAACTCCTAGAGGATTTTATAGCCTTGCAGCAACTGAAGAACACCATCGGCCCTGAAGGTGCCTTCCCCATTTTCTTTGGTTCTGAAAATCAGCTCCTCAGATCCTATAGCTCCCCAGAAGGTCAATGCGTTTCACTCCTGCTTCAATTACAGCAACTGTACTTTTAACTATTATACACAACGGGCTTTCAGGAGAGATTTAGTGAGGGGAATGCTTCTATTTTATTTTTTAAAAAATTACATGCTTTGAACACTTTTGAGTTAATATTCGTTTCATAGATTTTCACTCTGCAGTTGATAGTTTTAGAAACCAAAGATTTTAGTTTTCTTCTACAAAATATAAGACTGCAAATTAGTTTTAATGTATTAATAGCTGATTACTAAATAAGCTGTTAGTGAAAGTGAAAAAGAGAATAACTGTATACAGAAAAAATTTAATATTCTAAATACATTTTCACAACCCTCTGTATATTTCATATCTTTCAAATGCAAAATCATTGAATTATAAGTAATTTAAGTACATTTCTTTACTTGAAAACGGGTAGTATAAATGACCACAGTAACAATGGACAATGTCAAAGAATTCAAACTCTGTTCTTTTCTAGCATTTCTGAGTTAATTATTTGTAAAGCTTGGTTTCAATATTATACTCTACACAATCACTATCCTTATTTTACTTACACTCAATTCGCATACTTCATTTGTTCAAGAAAAAGTGAGAAGTATCTTTATGTCCTTTTAGCTACCAAGGAAAGCTAAAGACTAAAATATTTAATTTCACAGAAAAGAACTACACACTGAGGATAACTGCTTCGACACATGCTATTTACAAACAGCATCGAGGTGCAGTAACACATGAGCGCTGCACAGAGCATAGGAGATCCACATCCTGGGTTTTCCCCCTACGGCTTGTTCAGTTGTCATTTTATAATAAGCAAAAGACTTGGGCAACCACATTCACATGCCAAAGGAAGAACGAGAGATAAAGGAAGAGAAGGAGGAAGCAAGGAGAGAAAAAGAAGAATGCCAAATAGGTCCAACCGAACAGTACCCTTAAAAAGTTCTTTGGGTTTGTTAGGCCACTTTCCCCTCACCACAGAAAATTAAGAGCTGATTTATTACAAAAAGTATACTGAGTTCATTTCATTATGCTGTTATTTCAACTCTTCACATGAATATATATTTCGCTACATACAGAAATCACCTACTGCAAATAGGCATACGTATCTTCAAATGCCCAAATGACACAGTTGCCTATCCACAAAACTGTTCAGGAGTATCTACAAGCAAATTACTTAACTGGAGAAAATATTATCAGCGATTATTTGCTTCTTACTTCTTTTTTATTTTTTAAGAGAGATTTTTGCTATAAGGTGTGTACACTTGCCAGAAACAGATACAGAAAGCAAGAAATCACCCGCCCCCCAGGGAAGATGGCCAGGCCATAATCCCTCTCTATTCTCCTCTAGGGATCTGCAGTATGCACACACACACACACACACACACACACACACACACACACACAGCATGGATTTTAAGGCCCTGGGTCCCGGACTTGAACTACATGGGAGTCTAGCAACATAACCATTATGCCATCTGCAGGTCTCTTGCTCTTTACTTTTTAAAAAAGTTGTCAGTTGGGGGACCAGCAGGTGGTGTAGTGATTAAGGTGTTGGACTCCTTCTTGGCTGAGTCCTTGGCCAGTGGCTTAAAACTTATGCCAGGCGCGTGTGCATGCGTGCCCAAAATCTGAAGAGGAAAATGGGGGGAAGGGGTTATAGTGCTTCCATCCCCACTGGGAGGGTGATATCTCACTTTCCCTCTCACTGTCTCTCTTTGTATCTCTACCAGGCCCTATGTCAAAAGATTAAAAAAATAAAAAGCTGGTGGGAGGGGGGTTGGTTGCATTGTTTAGGAGAGAGAAAGAGAGAGGAAGTCCTCCCCCATGGGGTCCGTCATGCTACAATCTCCTTTCTTCAGTTTCGCCATCCTGCCCGGGCTTGTGGCAGGCATCCACAACACAGGCCCAGTATGTTTTTCAAGCCACTGGAGACACCGCCACCAGCCACACGGAATGCCCTTAACCACTACTTTAAACTCATGGCAAAGCAGGTAATGTGTGTACTCACTTTCCATCATTCTTCAAGTACAGAGAGTGAGAGAAGGTAGCAGGGAGTGTAACCAAAGCCAATCAATCATAAACATTGCTCCATGAACAATCAGCAGCATCTATAAATAGCAGTTAACAAGCAAAAGCATTTTTTCCCCTGAGGAAGCATGAGATCAGGGAGGTCTACTTAATTCTTATGAGCACTCTTTTCCCTCTTTTTAAATTCAGCACCAGAAGTATACATTATGCATATAACATATTTTATAAATATATAGGTATATATGATGTGTGTGTGTGTGTGTGTGTGTGTATATATATATATAAGTATCTTACTCTGTGTTGTAAAGTTATAAGCTCTGTCTCTATACCCTAAGCATCACAAGTAACTTCCTGTCCCCAGCATACACACACATCATTCTTATCCCACCTAAAAGTCATAAACAATAAAATGAATATAATAATAAAAATGGAAAACAAACTATCTACTAGATTAAACATCTAACATATAAAACATGTGCCCAGGTTATGGGAAGCCCAGCTGTGCGAAAAGAGCCCAGATTCTAGAGCCGAACACATACAATATAGTCTATACTGACCTAAGGGCTCATAACACCATGTAATTCCCCCAGGAGGAACTCTGGCATGAATTCGACGGTGAGGAGACACACTGCAAACTGTATCTTGACTTTCTCTTTATTAAGACATCAGCCCGAGAACAGAGATTCTGCACCACAGTTTTCTCATTGGTTATTTTCCACTTTGTCGACATTTGTGGAAGATTTTCAGAATAAAAATGGAGTCATTATTGTCAACTCTGACTAAACTGAGGCCAGAAGCCGAAGGAGGAGGAGTTTTCTCATGCGATCAGGCCTGAGATTACTGTTTGGAGAATTCTGCCAGAACCATCGCCTTGCATGGAGACCACTGCAATCTGAATTCAACGAAGACAAGTGCCCAGAGACTGTCCAGCCTTGGACTGACCACCCTTGTTTACTGATCCAGCTGGTAAAGGATATTTGTTCCCAAACAACTGGTATTCCCTCCCCATCTATTTGTGATTTTGCCTTTAAAAACACCCCAAGGATTTTAAGATTTCAGTGAACATGTTTAGGACTTAAGTTCTTCAGAGCTGTACCCTAGTGCAGTCCTCAAACTTATGCCCAAATGAAATCTTTTTTGCCTCAGTTTACCTTTTCAGGTTAACATGTTTTATATATGTTTGGATACTTTTTTCTTTTTTGCATTACCGAAGTAACCGACTCTTATATAGATCATTAATTCTATTTCAGGAGTTTTCCTTTTACTGTGCAAAGGCCTCAAACAGAGTTTCTACTACTTGGACACCAATTTTGCCTAAGTTAAAAATATATTTTCACTTCCAAAGAAAAATGAAATGTTGGTTACCTTAAATAGGTAAATGATTGAGAACTGAATTAACAGGTTAGCATTTCGTACAGTTTAACTGTGAAAGTAATCTCAAAAACTAGATAAGGAAGACTAGAAATGAACAAAGCCAGCTCTCACTTGGTAAGAATCAACCTCAGTAGTGACAGTGAGGGTGGTAATGGTGGCAGAATCAGGCAGAAAACAGCAAGGAAGATTCAAATTCTATTGTGCTTGCACTGCTTAAGTGATTTCCACAGTTTTCCAGAGGACAGCGGACACGTGAACGATGCCACGTGGTGCTGGCTGGCAGCACATAGCTGGAGGAAAAACTCGAAGATGCCACGAGTTTGTGTGTCTCCAGGTTAATGACAAAATCAGGGAGAGATGCTAAAAAGTACTACAGGAGTGGCTGTTTTAATTCAACATCTTATCATCAGTGTAGACTTTTAAAAGACATTGTTTAAAAACATGTCTATTCTGGGGCTGGCAGGTGGTATGATGGTGAGGGATGCTGGACACTCACATGGCTGACCATGGTTC
The DNA here is from genome assembly GCF_000334495.1 of Tupaia belangeri chinensis. Taxonomy (NCBI): domain Eukaryota; kingdom Metazoa; phylum Chordata; class Mammalia; order Scandentia; family Tupaiidae; genus Tupaia; species Tupaia belangeri. The sequence goes on from NW_006204918.1 coordinate 1,604,697, forward strand.
AAGTCCTGGACCTGGCAGCTTGCTTTCTCACTTTCCTTTTCTTTCTCTCTCTCACTCGCTCTCTGGTCAAATTTAAAAAGTAATTATTTAAAGTGAAATAGAACAATTCTTTCAAAAAAGTGTCTATTTTCTGTAACCTATTGTTGATGTTTAAAAGGCTGCCATTTGGGAGCAGGCTTACCAGTCAAGATCCACTTCTCAAAAATGTTTGTGAGTGTTAGAATACCTTCTGCCATGGTGAGTTAATAAGCTTTCAAGGATTCAAGGTAAAACAAACCAAAAAACTACATGATATAGCAGAAGACAAGAAAATCAATGTGTTGAGGTATTTAACATTTATGCATCTCATAAACGTTTTCCTATGCATGTATTTACAGCCATAATGGTCTACTCTATCTACTAGATTAAACATCTAACATATAATACATGTGCCCAGGTTATGGGAAGCCCAGCTGTGCAAAAGAGCCCAGATTCTAGAGCCGAACATATACAATCAAATCCCTCTTCAATCACTGTCCAGCTGTGTGAGTTTCGCCAACTTCAGCTTATTTGTCTTTGATTCCACACTTTTAAAATGAGGATACCAGGGACCAGCAGTTAGCGTAATGGCTGTGGCACTGGACTCCCATGTAGTCGACCGTGGTTTGAGTCCCAGACCCGGTGGCTTAAACTCACGCCGGGCGCGTGTGCGTGCGTGCCCAAGATCCCGAGAGGAAAATGGAGGAGAAGGGATTGTGGTGTGGCCATCCCCTCTGGGGGGTGATTTCTCTCTTTCTGTCTCTCTCTCTCTGTCTGTCTGGTGAGCTCACGCGCCCTATAGCAAAAACCTCTCCAAAAAAGAAAAAAAAAAATGAGGATACCATAGGGCCAGCCACTGGCGTGGTGGTTAGTGCAGCTAGATCCCATCTGGCTGACCTGCAGTTTGAGTGTCAGACACAGCAGCTTGAGGAACATGCCAGGGGTGTGCACAAGCATGCATTCATGTGTGAATGCCCCAAATCCCAACAGGATAGAGAAATAGAAGAGAAGGTGTTCCAACATAACCATGCCCCATGGGGGAAGGGGGTGATGCTTTTTCACTTTCTCTCTGTCTCTTCAGTGAGCACATGTGCCCTTTGGTAAATTTTTTTAAAAATAAGGATTGTATAAATTTCTTTGCACAGTTATTGTATGTAATACAAATATAAATACACCCCAAAGAAGGAGCAGATTCAATAAATAGTAAGTAGTAAGAATAAAGTAGGTATATTAATGTCATTTGAGTCTAATTCAAAGGGAACATAATATCAATCTGTTGGTGGACCAAAAGAGTGACGAGATTTGGTATAATATTAATATTTAAATACTAAGGGGATTTTACTTTTCAAAAAACTATTTGGAAGAAGTCCTAGGGCCAGCCTCACAGCCCTAGTAGTGAAGGAAGCTGGATCCCACATGGCCACCTGTGGTTTGAATCCTGGTCTCAAAGGGCAAAATCTATTTTAATGCATGTGAAAAAATAATGTTAAAATCTTTTCTTAAAATATCTCATCTTCCTTGTTTTTAAAAAACTCAAAACTTCAAATTTTTATTTTGTTTATGTGCTAAAAAGTCCCGGAGGTTCTATTTGAATTTCTAAGCTCTAGCCATTACTGCATAAGATGAGAAAATAGAAATGGTGTAAGCTGACTGGCATGGGCTGTTGCCCGGTCTGTCCTATCAGCTGCAACTCAGTCATAAAGACCCTAACTTTCTAGTGAAAATAAAAAACAAAACTGTGAGAAGACAAAAGAAACAAACTGGCAATTAGCTGCAAAAAATACACTATATCATATATATATATATTTTTATATATATATATATAAAAAATTCATTATAATACATGTGTTTCAATTTCAGTATTTATTTCATACATGTTTCATTAGATGTATTTTTGAGTAATCTGTTTTATCTTCCTATTGTGAAAAATTTTATTTTCAATTATATATCTAACTTGTTTGGTGTTTAAAAATCCTCATTATTTTGGATATCGATTTTAAATTCAGAAAAATGCTATACTCTAGTACTAATGTTATTACTAGTTCTTTACAGAGTGACCTGAATATTGCATGTAGACATTCACATCGTGGGCAAATGATATTCCAGGTTAACAATGACATGTCCCTTCCTTTGTAATTTTGTCTGTATTTCTTTTCGTTCTTATGCCTTGACTAAGTTAAGTAGTAACAACATGAAGAGTAGGTGGCTGCAGGCACTACTCTAAATTTTCACTACTAAGTGAGATGTTTGCTAGAGGTGTTAATATACACCACATTATAAACCCTTCAATCCACTGGAGTGCTACAATTTTTGCTTGAAAGAGTCATGTCTTTCAAAGTAATTAAGAAAAGCAAAAAGAAAAATAATAATCTCTTAAGCATCAGGAAAACTAATTTTCTAGTAAGGGTTTTTAAGTCTATTTGGGTATTAATAGATTTTATGGTAGTATTTATAGTATCTATCTTAACACGGATCTGTTAATTAACATAACTATTGAACAGAAGACATAATATCATTGACTGCATGTATTTAATTCATAATGTTCAGACATTTTCATTTCATTAGATAATACTTGTAAAACAATTTAGCATGATCACAATCACAAGAGAAACACTTTTGTACAAAAGGATCACAGTCACCTGCACTGTTTTAAGTCTCTTAACCAGTCTTCCAGGCGCCAAACTTACCCCATTACTGTGCACTATTCCCAGGATGACCATTACAAAGCACAAATGTAACCATGATATTTATCTCCAGATTCTTTCAAAGGCTTGCCATTGTCAGGGGATCAAATCTGGCACTGTAGACAGGGCAGCTATATTCTTTCCTCTCCAGCATCAACTCCAGCCCCTGCCTGTCTCACCATCACTGTTCTAGTCACACTGACTGTGGATCTCTGACTATGCCAGAGATCTTGGGTACTGCATCTATCTCGAGTACTTGGCCTTAACAACCTTAGAACTTCATTTGTTCTTCAAACTTCAGCCCATGCCATACTCTGTGAAGCCTGTCCTGATTCCCTTCACTCTAGGCTGGGTGTCTTTATGCTTACCTCCATCACAGCAAGACAACCTTATCAGGTATTTGTCTGGCAGTAAGTTTGTATCCCCACAATGAAAGCCTCTCAGGTGAAGTCTATGCCTTATCTTTGCATCCTATTGTACCTACCAAATATTAGGCATGCGACAGAGATACAAAAAACAGTTGGGGCAAGGGGATAACTGAATGAGTACATTTCCAAATCACTTCATTTTCCGAATCACTCCAAATGACTAGTTCTTATTCATTCTTACCATAAATCTAAATGTATTCAACATGCGTTTATTTCTCACCTGCAATGTGCCAAGTACAGAGGGCATTACATTTTAATAGTGAAAAGTAGTAGGAAGGTATCAGAGTTTTGATTGACAGTGAACTTAACTGTATCACCCAAGTCCAAAACTCAGAATTTGTCTCATTCAGACCCGATTTCCATTAGAGAAATGATCTGGCTCTACACAACTTAGAGTATTATATAAGAAATAGGGGAAGAAAGGGATGAAGTGATGACATACCAGAGACACCATGGCCCAACCGGTCTTGTTGTAGATGAACTCCAAGTTGTTTCTTCTTAAATAGAGCAGACCGCCAACCAGCGACACTAGTAAGGCCAAGGCGATGGTGCCAGAGTAGTTGGGTGGTCTGAAAACCCGAATCTGCAAAAATGCAATGAAAATTTGAAAAGTGAAAGAAAAATATGAACGTTTTCACTTGATCATATTCTAGCCTTTTCAATGTTCAACACAAATAACTAAGAAACATGCCAGCCTACTTTTTATGTCTGGTACTATTACGTATACTCTCTTTTTTTAAATTATTTTATTTAACTTTATTTATTCATTCATTTATTTATTTTAATTTGACCAGAGAGGGACAGAGCGAGAGAGAAAGTGAGAAAGAAAGCCGCCAGGTCCGGGACTTGAACCGCGGTCAGCCAAGTGGGAGTCCAGCACCCCTAACCACCACGCCACCTGCTGGCCCCTACGTAAACTCTCTTTACAAGTCAAAAATAATAAACCTTAAACATCGCGGCACTCTATGGCAGAATCTGAACGACTAGAAGGTAGAAGAGCATGGAGCATATAAAGACGGTGATATAAAGACAGTGAGAGAGGAGAGTGAGAAATGGCAGAGGGTGAGAGGGAGGGATTTAAGGGAAAAAGAAAGAAGCAAAACATTTGAGAGACACAGAAATGGAAAACTTATCCATTGATGGTAATGAGTATGGTAAGATCTTTGACTGAGCCAATATACAGTGTATTCCTGAGGGGAAATTTTATTTGGTATGTTGTAATGATACACAGTGACTGAATCTTAAAAAAAAAAAAAAAAAAAAAAAAAAAAAAAAAAAAAAAAAAAAAAAAAAAAAAAAAAAAAAGTAAAATAAATAAATAAATAAAAACATCATGACCCTATAAAAAACATGATCTTTATGTTCAGAGAATACACTCAAGTGTATGCAGTATGCAATCCCTATTTTGGTAACTATGCAGAGCTGCTCTGGTACACCCATGAAATATGGGATCATCTAATAACTGGTAAGAGGTACAGTGGCAGTGTATTATTTGTATTATTTCAAAGAGAGGCCATTTAAAGGGCTATTTTAACAGCTTTATGAAGTTATCTCCACATACCACACAAGCACTCACTCAGTGTGTACGATTCAACAGTTTTCACTTTATTCACAGATATGTAGGACTGTCATTATAGAATATTTTAATCACCCATTTATCCTTCCCAATAGCCCACTCTAAGTAACTACTGTCTCTGTAGATGTTGCTGTGTTGGATTTTTACATAATGCATGGTCTTTTGTAACTGGTCTTCTTTCATTCAGTACAATGTTTTCAAGGTTCTGTGTTGTAGCATGTACCAGCATTTTATTCCTTTTTTAGAGCCAAATAATACTCCATTGTATGAATATACCATATGTTATTTATCCATTCATCGACTGATGGATATCTGAGTTGTTTCCACCTCTGGGCACTGATGAATAATGCTGTTATAAACATTCACATACAAATGTTCACGAGAACATGTATTTTCATTTCTCTTGTATAACCACCCCGGAGAGTAATGATGGGTCAAATGGTTAGGCTTTAACAGCCAGGAATCCCCAAAGTGGCTGCATCACTTCTCATCCCATCACAGCGTATGTAAGGTTTGAGGTTTCCACTTCTTCATCGACACTTTTTACCTGACTTGATTCTAGCCTTCCTAGGGGGTGTAAAACAGTACCTCACTGTGGCTTTAGTCTGTATCTCCCCGATAACTAGAAATGTAAGCATCTTTGTGTGTATAGGTCATTTGTGTGTTTTCCTGGCCTATTTAGGTCCTTTGTCCATTTTAATTAATTAATTAATTATTTGTTGAATTGCAAGAGCTCTATCTAAGACAACTTTACAAAGTATATGAAAAAACAGAAATAAGTTTAGGTGCCAAAAAAAAAAAAATGAAATCCATGCATAGGTTTTTTAATGACATGTTTTTCATAAACTTTCAAAAGACTTTTAGTATATACACTAGATGTAAGTTCTCAGAAAAATTATTTGAAATATTTTCCACCATTGTGTGGATTAATAAGATATAATGGTATGAATTCATGATTTCTACAGCATACACAAATCTTAGATCTTATAACTTTTCCTACTAAAAGATTTGACTAAATGAATGCTAGGCAGAATAGACAGGTAGATATAAGGTGGGCCTGGAATAAACTGTTTTCTCAAAACATAAAGAAGTACTTAGAAGAAAGTGATGGAGGTACGTCACGAGAACACAGGAACTACAAATGTAGAACGATTTTAGCACCAACATAATTAAGAACAGCAGTAAGTTACAAACTACTAGGACAAATTCATATCTTGTATTCTTTTATAAAAAGACAGTCAGGTACAACCACAGGAGAGGCTCAGGAAAAGCATTCCCAGGTCCTACAGACAGCAGGCTGAAAAGGCAATGGGGACTTAGCCCCCTGACTTGACTGGCGGTTCTGAGAGGAAGACAAGGCAGGGCAGGGTGATCTGTTTGGGACTGACTAGTCTGAATAACATCAGAGGGCTCTGAGCTATCGGGAGGTAATCCCTAGTTGCCTGCTACGAGGCTCTGGGGTGATGAAGGCAGAAGAGTATTGTCTGCTGGTGTGCAGGGGCCACAGAGAAGGCATGGCTCTGGACCTTGCCTATCCAGGCATGCTGTTGGCTGGACCTTTTGCCATCTTCAAGACTGGGCTAGCCCCAGGAGGAACCATCTTTCCCTGGCCAGGAAGTTTTGTTCGGATATCAAACATCATATTTACAAAAAATCTGAAATAATACAAAATGCATTTCTTGTGTCCACATATATGATGACTGCCAGATAGGAGAGAAGGACTCTTGCTTACAGTAGAATACTGAGGGCCAGGTAGAAATATGGAAGGAGAATTCAAAGAGAAATGATCATTTTGCAGTCATCATGGTAAAAACTGATCAGGCAAATCCACCAACATATGATAAATCTAACAGAAACTTTTGATGAGGAACATGATATTTACATGACGTTTGGGTTTTTCCACACAGCTTATTTGTTGCGGGGGGGTGGGGGGAAGAACAGTAATTTCACAGTGAAAAAATGAGAAACACCAGATGTCCAAAATGAATATCACCAATGATGGACTGAAGGACATTATGTGCCTACACAGGACTAAAACAAATCTGTCCCATGTAGTACTGTGGTCAAATACAAAAGCAGAATCCAGTCGTGGGCACACTGCAGGCAGATCATTCTATTTAAAACGTGGGAGGAACTATACACTTGAAAATGTCAGCATCTTTAAAGGATTAGACTATAGAAATGTTCCTGATCAAAGAGACTTAAAAGAGCTGACAATGAAATGAAATGCCTAAATTTAGAAGGGATCTTGTACTGAAGGTAGGCAAATGTTACAAAGGACGACGACAAGTGTTAGGTCAATTGACAAAAACAGAACATGGGTAGTAGTAGCTCACATAGAAGTATTACATTAATATAAACCAGTGTGTCAGTAACTACACTGTACTTATGTATTTTTTTAAGAAATATAATTCACCCCAATTCCTTTTTTGGGGGGGGGAGAGGAGACTGTGTGTGTGTGTGTGTGTGTGTGTGTGTGTGTGTGTATGCTTGTATATAGAGACACAGGGATGGGAGAGAGAACGAGAATTACAAAGTAAATGGGGTAAAATGTTAACAATAGGTGATTCTAAATAAAGGGTATACATTGGTACTATTTGTACTATTTTCACTTTAAAAGTACTTTTAAAGTTCAAAATTATTTCCAAATAAAAATATTTGAGAAATAATTTTTTACAGACATATATCTATCATATAAATGCATAAGTGTGATATGTAGACAGGTTAGAACCATTTCTGATTCAAATTTAGTGGTTGATGTTGCGCTGGAAGGTTGGCACAGTGGGAAAACACGCTGCTCTGGGAAGGTTGCTGGTTCACATCAAGACTGTCATCTTGTGATGGCATCTCTCTCTCTGTCTCAATCATTCATGGAATAAATAAACTCAAAAAACAAATATTTCTTATAAAGAATTAATAGTATACTCTCTTTCAATATTAGCTTCATGTCTTGAATCAAGTGATACATTTCCTAGCAAAATTATTTGGCAAAGCATATAAAAAATAAAACTGAACAATGAAATAAGTTTAGTCACCAAAATATTAAAATCTATTGTATCATTATATAGTACTACTGGTACCATATGAAAGGTAACTACCTTGATTCAGAGTAAGTATGTTTATGCTTTATGATTAATATTAATGCTTCTGTATTACTTCTACGATGAATGTACTATAAAAATAATTGCCTATAATTGTTCATTGTCAAAAATAATGACAAGATTAGTGAGTAAAAAGCCCTAAGCCCTCCATGTGGACATTAACCATCATCAATGTTTTGGTTCATTTTCTTCCAGAATAAACTGTCTATATCTACTTACTTATACTCATTTTTATGCTTTACAACAAACTACTAGATCATATCATAAATATTATTTTTCTAATTTTTTCATTTGTTATATTTTATACTTCATTCTATGAGAAATATTCTTGCAAACCATATTTTTGCTATACCACAGACATGGCGCCTATGGTTAGAATGGTCATTCCAATTTACAGTTTCCGAAGAACTAAATATGAGTAGTTATTTTTCACATGCTCTAAAGTAGGAATTAGTATTTCTTTTTAGAGGGTTTAGCCTTAGGGCACATGTATTCACTGAAGAAAGAGACAGTGAGAGGGAAAGTGAGAAATCAACCCCCAGTGGGGAAGGCAATGCTGCAATCCCTTCCCCTCCATTCTCCTCCTGGGATCTTGGAAACACAAGCACATACATCTTACATGAGTTTCAAGCCACCGAGTCCAGGACTTGAACTGTGATCTGTCATGTGGGAGTCCAGCAACGTAACCACTATGCCATGTACTGGTCTCAGCATTAGCCTTTTTCATGTCCCCCCAAAATAAAAATGATACATCTTGTTTTTCAATTAGAATTTCTTTTTTCTTTTTTTTTTGAGAGATTTTCACTGTAGGGAGCGTGCGCTCGCCAGACAGACAGAGAGAGAGACATAGAGACAGAAAACGAGAAATCACCCGCCAGGGGGGATGGTCACGCCGCAATCCCTTCTCCTCCATTCTCCTCTCGGGATCTTGGGCACGCACGCACACGCGCCTGGCGTGAGTTTTAAGCCACCGGGTCCAGGACACGAACCGCGGTCGACTACGTGGGAGTCCAGCGACATAGCTATTACGCTAACTGCTGGTTCCCATCAATTAGAATTTCTTTGATCACCAAAAGCACTGAAACATTTTGGGCCTCTGAAATTACTTTGTTATTCATCTACTTCATACTGGTTGTAAAAACATCAATGAACCAGAATTCTAAAAACCTTCTGATTTCACCTAGTAGTCAAAGTTAGGCTTATCACATGTAGCCATCACACTGTTTTCTCAAGACGAGCAGAAATAGCCCTAAAGAAAAAGGGAAATATTCCAGTGGCCTCATTACAATGCTCTAACAAACCAAGCTAATCAGCCTATTATTGAAACCACAGGGATCAAACACATACATGAACATCTGTTCTGTCAGCAATCCACTTTGCTAGTTGTTCAGCTGCAAACCCAATTCTTTGAAGATCAAAAGTATCAGCTCTCTTGGGCCTGCCTTTTGGAGGAAAATGCATAAACGTAGGAGCAGAGTTCATGTTGAGCTGTAAAACATGAGTTTAAGAAAACATTAAATATAGTACCATCCCAACATTTTTTATATAACATTTTACGCTTTTCCTACACAAATTTCAGAAAACATTTTATTTATTATGAAAATTAAAATAGGTGCTAGAGCTGAGGTTCTGTTTTCATTCATCTTAATGTGATCTTGAATGGGAAGGAACTCATGAATTCAAGTATGCTCATGGAACACTAACATTTTACACATTTTTAAAGCTTATTTATTTATCTGGGGCTCCTAACAAGGAATCCCACAATATTTCTGCCCCAGCCTCCCAGTCGGATCTTAAAAGCATGCTACATCTAGCATGTTCAGGTCAGTCCGGGATCTGACATTGGCCTCCCATGTAGTTTCAGCACTGAGCTGCTGTTCCCTATTGCTTACGCCAACACAGGCAGCCTCAAAGGCCCCGTATTTAACATACATGGCACATATTCACAGCGGTACTCTCTTCAGTGTTTTAATCGGCCATCTCATTCTTTTTCTTTCTAGAATTCTCTAACTAGGGTAAAAACATAAGTAACTCTTATGGTTTGGATAATGGTTTATCTGTCCCAAAAAGTTCATGTTTTCAAATTTGGTCTTAGTGAACAGTAATTAGAAGTCCCCCAAAAGTTTATATATTAGGACTTGGTTGTACTAAGTGAAAACTTAATCCCTTTATAGTATCCCAGCGTGGGGTCTCAGGGTGTGAACAAATGATGAGAGCAAGACCGCTGTGGGTAAGTTCTGTTGTGTGTGCAAGAAGAGGAAATGAGGCAGACAGAGGTCACATGGATATACATCAGAGCAAGAAGCTCATGGACAGCTACTCTGCACAAGATCCTACCCTCTGCCATGCTATAGCATCACCAGAATTTGTCCTCTGGACCTTCAAACCATGAGCTGAATATATCTTTATTCATTAGAAATTCATCCAGTCTCATTTCTGTAAGAATGCAATAATGGACTAAGTGACTGAAAGTGCAAAATAGAAATGTAGTGATTTGGCACTATTTGGCACTATATTTCACTTCACAAGCAGTTACTAAAGAAAAAGTACTGGGATTTGAGGAAAAAAATAATCAATTATGGAATTAATTTCAAACAAATTATAAGTAGACTAAATTGCTTATTAAAAATGTAAAGACTTTACTTTTTTCTATAAACAAACTGAATTTAACAGACTGCAAGTGAAATCTTCAATAACAGTCTTTTTCGGGTGAACTTGTCCATTAATTCAACTGTCTTAAAATGATTATATATCATAAATACTTTCTACAGCTAATTTCCTTTAGAAAAGTATACCAACAGAATACTATCTCAGCATAAAGGTGTTTATTAACAATGTAATATCTAAAAGCATTTATTAAGTTAACTGTCATGGAACAAATTATAAAAGTATATACGGATTAAATTTCTGTTGCTCAAGGATTATGAAAAAATATCTTAAAATGAAAGGTCAAGAGATTTGGGGCCCCTGACTTGCTATATAGTTCAATATTTCCTAATAAGAAGAATGAAAGTCAAAATAAAATCAAATTACATTCATATTAGATTATTGCTGACATCAAAGTAAGCATACAACTGAAAAATCTTAACTACCTATAATTACAAAGTTTACAGTCACAACCAAAAGAGCCCCTGCCTATAAATGAATCCTGACATA
>NW_006204918.1:1615860-1628864 GCF_000334495.1 Tupaia belangeri chinensis
CCCCCCTGCCTATAAATGAATCCTGACATAGCTGTTATATTTATAAGATGGCCACAAATCATTTTATAGAGCTTCATATAGCTTAGCCTGAAAGACCTGAATAGATATATATATTTTATATATATCTTTATTTATATATAAAGAATTTCTCAGTTTTAGTTTCGCCAATATGACAAAATTCCCAGGGCCAGCTCCATGGCTTAGTGGTTGAGTTGGATCCTATACGGCCAACCACAGCTCAAATCCAGTCCCAGCGGCATGCCTCCAATTCTAAGAAGGTAGAAAAATGGAGAAGGGATTGCCGCATGACCATGCTTCAGAAAAGCACCTCCTGCTTTCTCCTACTCTCTTTATATCTCTCTCAAGGAATTAAAAAATATTTCCATTATTTACCTTCATGTTATTTACATGAATACTTTTCAGAAATTACTGGTAAAAAATGATATTTGGTCCATGTCTACTATGGTTTGATGTTTGTTGCCTCTGAAATTCATGCTGAAGATTAAATTTCCATTATAATCTCTGTGGAAAACAATATGGAAGTTCCTCAAAAACCTACAAACAGAACTACCATATGACCTAGTAATCAATCCCACGCCTTACCCAAAGGATAAGAAACACTCAATCAGAAAGACACTAGCACATCCATGTGTATTGCAGCACTATTCACAATTACTAAAACATGGAACCAACCTAACTGTCCAAAACTTATGGCTGCATTGAAAAACTATGGCACGTATATGTTATGGAGTATTATTCAACTACAACAAAGAGAACTATCATTTGACTCAAAGTCGATGCATATAGTAGATTCAATGTTGAACGAAGTAAACCAGACTTTGAAAGATGCAGACTGTATATCCACACTCAATTAGTACCGAGTGTCTGCACTCTACAGTGGAAGATCTGAAGATGTGATGTGAAGAGGATGGGTGTGGATGTTAGAGACTGTAGGAGGGGAGAGTGGACCAGAGAGAGAGAGAGAGTGTTGGAGGGTCAGTGAGATGCAAAGGGAGCAAATGTTTGACAGAACAATGTAAGGTTCTCTGTTGAAAAAACAACACTTATTTTGTATACATCATGATGGGGACCTTTAAGTAAAATGTGAAATTAAACTGAAAATTTAAAAAAAAAAATACGTTCCTTTAGGAAAAATAAATGTAATTTCCATCACAACAACAGTTGGGACTTTTAAAGATGATTAATCCATGAGGGGCCCTACCTCCATGGATAAATCTGGTGCTATTAGGAAGGGGCCAATTCAAACCCCTGACTCTCTCCCACCCTCTCACCTTCTGATATTTGATAGAATAGCAAGAAGGCCTTTACCAGACACCAACAACTTGACATTATGAATTCCTAGCCTCCCAAACTGTGAGCCATAAATTTAGTGCATAATAAATTATCCATCTCTGGCATTACATTATAGCTGCAAAACCAGTCTAAGACCAAAAGTGGAACCAGCAAAATGGGATGATGTTTTAAGAAATACCTGAAAACATGGAAGTGGCTTTGGAACTGTACAATAGGGTAGAGGCTAAAAAAGTTTCGAGGAACAAGCTAAAAAATGTCTAGACTGCCATAAATAAGCATTAATGGTGATTAGATAGTGAGGGCTCAGACAAAGAGAAGATATGTAAGGATTTTTTATGAAACTACTTAGGGCTTACATGGTCATGAACAGTAATAATAGAGACTAATAAAGGCCATTCTGATGAGCATCTCCATTCTGATGGAGACAAGAGAAAATATGAAAAACTCAAGGAAAAGCCATCCTTGTTATAAGTGGCAAAGAGTTTGGCTGAATTATGTCTGTGTCCAAGGCCTTTATGGAACACAGAACTTAAAAGTAATACAAGCGAGCAGAAATGTTATGAGCAGATGATATTTAGAAGAAAAAAAAAGTACAATGAGCAAAGCATTCAGAATGTAAAACAGAATTTATAATTAAAAGAGAACTAAAACATAAAGAACTGGAAAACTCCCAGAATCAGCAAATGGCATAATAGTTACATCACTCAACTCCCACATAGTTGACCACAGATTAAGTCCTGGACCCAGCAGTTTAAACTCACACCAGGCACATGTGCATGCACGCCCAAAATTTCAAGAGGAGAATGGAGAAGAAGGGATTGTGGCATGGCTATGGTGGGAGGTGACTTCTCGCTTCTGTCTTTCTGGTGAGCACACACGCTCTATAGCAAAAATCTCCCTTTCAAAAAAAGAGAAAAGAATTAGAAAACTCTCTTTTCCTTTCCTTTCCTTTCCTTTCCTTTCCTTTCCCTTTCCCTTTCCCTTTCCCTCCCCTTTCCTTTCTTTAATTCATTTACTTACTTCTTCCATGAAAGAAAGAAACAGCAATCACAACAAGGGCTTCACACCACCTGACTTCAATCAGCCTAAACCAGAGGACCTACATGTGCCCGTCATGTAGAGAAGGACCTAAGACACAAACCGGGGATGGTCTCGTGTTGGTCCAGCACTTTGGAGGATGGCTAAATACTGTGCAATACACCACTGCTGACCCAAAGATTTGGGAAACTCACAGCTTAGCCATGTAAAGAAATACAAAAGCATGGTTAGGAGAGGCTGCCAAGGGACCATTTGATAAGATCAGTATGGCTAGAAGGAAGTCAAGTGCTATTCATCAAACAAGGAAGAAAAGCCCTCTGAAGGCATTTCAGAAATCTAGAAATGAACATGGGGCACTCATGGCACTGCAGGGCTGTCACCTGGAGTCACTGCAGCTGGCATTCCAGAGGAGCATGTAACAGACATTTGATAATGCTGGCTAAACTGAACAAAAGCAGTTACCAGTTCCGTTTTTCCTTGGGCTCCTTCCACGCCATTTGTTTCCCTCACTGATGCATATGAGATGGACGGCTACGGTCCACACGAAGTCCATACAAGACTACAAGGAAGGAAGGCCCCTAATCCTCACTCCCTGCATTAGAACAACTATTTAAAAAAAAAAAAATCTATCTAAGACTTAAAGTTCTAAATTTTAGACTTTCTTTTATTTATATAATTCAAAGTCTTTCCCTTAATTAAAATGTACAGATTCTCCAAGGCTACACAAAGCAAGATAGAGCACTGACCAATTTTCTAGTCCTGAGCACCATATTCCAACATGCCACAATCCTTAACCCATTAGGTCTTGGCTTTTCTAAGGCACTCTATAATTCAAGATACTTCCCCAACAAGTTCTCCACAAGCTAGATAGTACTAACTTTCTGCATTTGTTATGAATATTACTCTCAGACACCATATGACTGCTGAGAGTGTTCTAACACATCAATTTAGAAAGAATTCTTTAACAAAATATGATTCAGTATTTAGTGGAAAACACAAGCACTAAAAAATTTTAGCAGTTCTCCACTGAAGCGAAATTTTTTCCATTTTTGTAAATTACAATTCCTTGTAAAAATCATTAACTGCAATAACTTTTATACATTTTTGCATTTTAAAATAAAAACCCTTATTGCTAAGCCAGCGGCTAGGTTTTAGAAAATACAAAGCAAACTCACATTAGGAATTCTGCTGAATCCAAATTAACCTGAGGAAATTTTTTAATTAAAAACAATCTTGGTTTCAACTCTCATATCAACGCCAAATGTTTTTGTAAAATTATGTTTAAAATGTAAAAAAAAAATTCAACAGTATGTCTAATTCTGTATCTATATAATCTATATTCTAGCAAATTACAGTTACTGTGCAACACAATGGTAGGATTAGTTTGTCCCCTAGTTGTTTTTTTCGAATGCAAATTAACTGCCAGCATTTTAAAGGTAGACAACTGAGCTAGAGCTCTCCCTCTTAGGCCAGGAACAACCTCTCCTGTTGCTGCAGTCCAGATCCACCATACCACTTCCCTAGTAAGAGCACCAACGGCCAGATGTGGGGGGCTACCAATTTTATTTCTTATAGTAGTAAGGAGTAAAGTGAAATATGAGTGTTTCTTTTTTTTTTTTTTTTGGAGAGGTTTTTGCTATATGGCATGTGCGCTCGCCAGAAAGACAGAGAGACAGAAAGCAAGAAATCACCCTCCAGAGGGGGATGGTCACGCCGCAATCCCTTCTCCTCCATTCTCCTCTCGGGATCTTGGGCATGCACGCACACGCGCCTGGTGTAAGTTTTAAGCCACCGGGTCCGGAACGCGAACTGCGGTCGACTATATGGGAGTCCAGCGACACAGCCATTACATTAACTGCTGATCCCCATGAGTGTTTCTATTAAAGGTTTATTTATAAAAAGACAGACCAAAAAAGACTTTGTTTTAATAAGAACAAGAAAAGTCTATTGCTTTGCAAAAGTGAAGAAAGAACGTTTCATTTTCTACATATGTGTATAAACAAAGATAACATAATGAAACTCAACTAACCCACCTGTTCCTTTCACTTGTTTAAAGCCCTAGCCAGAGTAGATGAGCTTTAAAGCCTCAGATCTAGCAATCAAGTTGGACTTAGAAGACCATGACAGAGACAATTCAAATACATAGTAAATAGCATTTCCATCCAATGATCTCTAAGGCCAATTTTCTTGGGATTCCATAGAGACCTATAAGTTACATGAAATAATGGTTCTTACAGTAATGCAATTTTGTTTTATAAGTTTTAGAATTATTTACTTATGTGTTTTCTTTATTATGATGATTATTACTATTATTGTTAGTTCCCTAATCTGTAAACTGATTATAGGGAAGAACTATGTATATTTTTCTCACCCATTTACTACTCTTATAAATACTCAATATTTGCTAAATGGCTGAATACACAGAAGCATTTGTAAATAGCTTAAGGAGGCAGAATATTTTGGGGGGGAGTGGGTGGGAAGAAAGAAAAGCAAAGGATACTAACAGAAAAAGGGTAATGGAAGCAAAAAGAAAAACTTTATCTCAATCAGAACCCACAAATAAGTAATAAATAATCAATCTAGAAGAAATTAAATGAAAATACTCACTAATGGCCTATTTACAGTAAGTAGGCTAAATTCCTTACAGAACCTAAATGCTTTTCCACAACCTGGTAGAGCCTTATGCCAAAATGTATCAAATGTGTAAAAAAGAAAAGAAAATGTGTTCAGCCAAGACACCCAAACCAATCAGTGGTGGGCACTACAGTAAGATTTGTATTTGAAGGGAATGATCCAGTAGTGAAAATATAAAAATATTAATAGGTACTAGATAACAGCATGATTAAGAGCTAAAGCTCTGTAAGTCAAACAGTTAGGTTCAAATTGTAGCCACACGATACACTAACTTTGTAATCTTGGTCCACTTCTCCACACCTTAACGTGCTCTTCTGTATAATGGAGAAAACAGCAGTCTCTCTCTCCCTGTATCATGGTGAAGCTAAATGGGCGAATACACAGAAAGCACTTAAAACTGCCTGGAAGGGAAGGACTCAATGACAGACTAAAAGGAGGACTGTGCAAATGAGAGTCTATTGATATGCTCAAGTTGGTAGAATAGGAAATTCCAGAGTAGGTAGCTTAAGCCACAAATTTTATTTTCTTACACTTTTAGAAAATCCAAAATCTAAGATGAGACTTAGTTTCTGGAGAGCTTCTCACTGAGTTGTTTTTAATATATGCCAAAGGATGAGTAGACTCACCAAAGAGAGAGAGAGAGAGAAAGACAACAGAGCAAGAGAAAACACTCACAATGAAGTGAGGCATGGTCATGCTACAATCCTTTTCCTCCATTCCTCCTCTCATCAGGACTCGGGGCATGCATACATACCTGGCATGTTTTTCAAGCTGTCAAAGACAGGATTCAAACTGTGGTCGGCATGTGAGGTCAGCTCCCGTAACTGCTGGTTGGTCCTCTCCCTTTCTTTCCCCTGGCCATCTTCTAAGCTATATCCCCACATGACCTTTACTCTGTACACATGTAATCCCGGTGTCTCTGCCTCTTCTTATAAAGACATTGATCCTAATGGGATTAGAGTCTAACACTATGACCTCATTCACCCTTTATTACCTCCTTAAGGGTCACAGTTCCGCATATAGTCACACTGGGTGTTACACCTTCAATGTGTTAATTTGGGGAGGGGGAGGCACAATTCAACCAGTAATAGGAAACATTTTAAAATAAGTGTTTAATATTCTACATATGAAATATCTGCTATACTGGAAGAAATGAAGGTTACAAACTTACAATAAATTTTAGTATTAGGTCATCAGGAAAGTCACGACACATTTTTCCATAGAAAAAATGTAGAAAAATATGTCATGACTTTCCCGATGACCTAATATAATGTCACAGATCTCTGCAAAATAAATCACATGTAATTAAATACCAAAATAAGACTAATACATGCAAATTACATACTGAAAAAAACATACCTCTATAGTACAAGTCGGTATGTGTTTATGGTAGTCCCAAATTGCAAAAGCTGTACAATTTCCATTCTATCACAGACTCTACTATAACTACTTCTTACATTTATTTATTAACTTATTCACTCAACTGTATTTTTACCTGGCAAACAAAAATGTGTCAACCATAACAAACTCTTTTAAACACATTACCAAAATAACATATAACTCCTTTACCTGTTGAAAAACATCTGTTCCTTCATCGTAGTCCACCATACTGAAGAAGAGCTTGTTACAAAAAGCAGATGAATAGCGCCAGGAGTTAGCCAGTATTTGATACTCTTCATTTGCTTGCCTGATAAAGACAGTGGGGGAGAACAGAAACATATCAATAGTGAAGCATTACCAAAGCCATTAATTAAGTAGGTAATTCTAGGGCAAGTATTTGTCAGTTTTTTGTATAAACTGTAAGACAAGACTAGTTGTATTTTATTCTTTAATATTTAAAATGATTAAAAAAAAAGTAAAAGAGAAAGAAATGTTCCATAATGTGAGAATTATGAAAAATTCAAATTTTGGTGCCTATATCCATATATAGTCTTATTGTAAGAGAGCTACACTGATTCATTTACATATTGCTATGCGTAGAAAAGCAAAGCTGAGTGGTTCTAACTAACTAACAGCAAACATATGGGCCACAAGCTGGGTTTGGTCCTTTAACTAAAAAGTCTGCCAACTCTTGATGTAAGGGATAAAAACATTTTCTGGCATCTCCTATATATAAATCTTTCAAGAATTCTTAATAAGAGACATAGAGTATCTTTTTAAAAATATTTGCAATTCAGTTTAGCAGAAAAACAGAAATCATGAGAAAATGTTTTTAAATTATAAATAGTTATACTGTACTTTTATGTATTCCATTTATTTAAAAGTGCATTTACACTCAAACATATAAGTAAGCAAAAATTTCTCTGAGTTGCTAAAAGAGATGCTATAAACCAACCTTTCTCTAATCTTCGCTCCTAATTTGAATCCATTTTTATTGGACATTTTGCTAAATTTTCAGATGATAAAGCTTTATTTTTAGATGCAGAGAGAAACAGACACAGGAAATGGCATTGCCCAAAGGATGTAAGCACAGTAACAGAAACGAGAAGCAAGTGACTGCGGAAACACTGAAAGCACTAACGGAGTTGCTTCTTCCATTTGCTGATAGTTGACTACTCTCAGATTCACATCCCTTCTCCTCCAAACATGGAAGAAATAAAAAGGGAGTACTCCACAATAACAAAAAGACCTGTAATAGAGTTAGCACCAGATAAGAGATCTCAAGAACTATCTGGAAAACAGACAGCAGGTAAAAGTTTTGATTGAGGAAGCTACACTCTCAAAGGAGACTGTGGCGCAGTCGGGAGCTAGGAAACACTGAATTCAGAAGCAGCAGGGTCCGGAGTTAAGAAACGGAGCTATGGTTAAGGGTACTACTTCAACTCTGTACGGAACAGCAGACCCTCACTTCTGTCTCCCCAGCCAGTCCCGATGGCAGCCTTTCCACTGCTTAATAAGCAGTCTAATTTTTTTTTTAAAAATCACTTGAGAATGACTTGACATGATTTAATTTGACATTTAAATGCTTCCCCCCAAAAGCAAACATGAGGGGTCAAAAACTCTAAAAAGAAAAATTCATTAGGATACTTCTGTGATCCTGTCTCAAGTTCACAAATTAGCCTGCTACTCTCATGAACGCTGGTGGAAGACAGGAGACTCTGGGCTAGACAAAGGACATTGTGATTTTACTTTCATTTGCACCAGTCCCCGTGCCCTAAAGCCTTACAGGGTCACACAAAGACCCTTTGGTGGAAGCTCGCAACATAGCTGACTCTGCTGCAGGAGAGGGGGCTGGTTTTCACAGCAAGCAGGAACAAGCCTTTGCTTTGTTTGGTACAAGACATCTTCCTGCCTAAGGCTTTTACTGTGCACAAGCCCTGAGAAACTGCCTTGCTGAAGAGCAATCAGGCCGCTGGTCTTGGCATATCCAGTAAGAACAGGCAGGAAACTCAGGGTCCATGACAGACTGCTTCAGTCAACAGCATTCGTTCTCTCTCTCTCTCTCTCTCTCACACACATACACACACACACACACACACACACACACACACACACACATACACGGGTGTATCATATAAGGAACAAAGAAAGTACAAGAGAAAACAATCATAAACTTAATACATGATTGCTCAAATAAAACACCAATACTAAAGATATTGTGAAATAAAATCCACCAAAAAACCCACATTGGTGGGCATGGGGGGAAGTTGTGGGGAAGAAACCTGAGAAACCTAGAGATACAGTTCAACTTTCAAACAGGAGACCCAGAAAGAAAAGGGATAAAACTGAGAAAATTGTATTTCTAGCAACAATACGATTAAAGGAGACAGTACCTTCAAATTCAAATTATTTCCCAGGTTTTGAATGAAACAACAAGAACAACAACGCTGAGAATTACTGTGGTATCTCAGAACACAATATACAAAAAGACGATCCTAAACATTTTCATAAAATTGAAAGTCTGTAACAAGGGCAACGATGGGACTGGGACCAAACTGGTCATTAGCAACACCAGGTACCGGCAGACTGGAAAATTTCAGACAGGACAATTTCTTTGCGAGTTTTGAGGGGATGTTATTTTCTGTTTCCCATTCTATGTTGAGCCAAAATCATCTGAGTTGGAAATAAACATGCTTTCAGAAATGTAAGGAATCTGAACTCTTAATTCTCATGCATTTTAGGAAATGAGGATATAAATTATAAAAAAGGTAGTCTGAAAAGTGAGAACACTTGAGACCACAGTAGAATCGCGATCAGGGAGAGAAAAGATGAAAGTGCAGCAAGGGACAAATCGTGGATGAAGCGAGAAAGAAGCAGCAGCCTGACTGTGAAGGCGGGGTGCAGGCCCTGTGGCCTGATGTGAAGGTGGGGTGCAGGCAGTGTGGAGGAGATCATACTAAACCGGACTTCAGGATTTAGATGATTGACTCTGGGACCAGCAGTTGGTGTAATGGCTATGTAGTCAACCGCGGTTTGAGTCCCGGACCTGGTAGCTTAAAACTCACGCCGGGCACATGTGCGTGAGTGCCCAAGATCCCAAGAGGAGAACAGGATTGCAGCGTGGCCATCCCCCATGTGTTGGGGGGTGATTTCTCGCTTTCTGTCTCTCTCTGTATTCCTGGCGAGCACATGCATCGTATAGAAAAAAAAAAAAAAAAAAAAAAAAAACCCCAAAAAAAAAAAAAAAAAAAAAAAAAAAAAAACCTCTCCAAAAAAAAGAGGATAGATTCTAAGAAATTGTTAAAATCAGAAAGAGCTGAAAGGCATCAAAAACACAGTTAAATGAGATACATGTGCTCCCATAACAGGAAAAACAACACAATGAATGAAAGAGGCAAGGTCCAAATAGGTAATAAATGGAAACGTATCGTAATTTTTGATGAGCTGGTCCTAAGGTTAACCTCCTTCAGCATTAAGTGGGGAAGGGGTCAGAGACAAGGGCTCGGGAGAATTATAATGGGCTGTTTTGCAATGGACGGCACGTATGCGGAAATGACCATGTGAATGCTGTTAACTACTTTTCAATTTTCTACATCAACCAGTACACAGAGAATAGTAACGTAATTACGATTCACGTACAGAATGTATGTGCTATCTGCTACAACAATCTATAGAACGTAAGTGCTACCTACTACCACAACGGACGCACAGCTCCACGGAAGGAGGAGAGGGAATAGGGAAGAGTGTGCTTGCTAATCTTCACGTCACAAACTAGAGAGTCAAGAAGAAAAATCTAGTTAAGGTAAAAGAAATACCAGGCCACTATTTACTGTCAGAATGACAAACAAAACAACGAAAGCAACATAAATCACGTCGGGGGAGAAGAGAGAAATGTTTACCTCTCACAGCAAAACTTCAGATAAAGATCAAGTTCATGTAATGAAATGTTGTAAGAACAGCATTCGGAGACAGGAAATAAGCAGCAGGAGAACATTAAAAAAAAAGAAGTCATCGCCCCGGCCCACAAATCTGCAAACAGGTAAGTGCGAGCGGGAGAGGCTACAATTCTTCATTTCACACTAAGTTGTTCTTTTTCATTAACAAGGAGCACATAATGTTATTGTGATTAAAATACATATTTTCAAAGGGCTAAAAATCAACAGTGCTATAACCTGAGGTCATATAAAAGATCTTAATGGCATAATTTTATCACAGTATAGTAAAAATATTATAATTGTAACGATTAGTGTAATACTGCATTGTGCTTGGTAAGCAGAAAAGTATAGTCTATTTTTAAAAAACTTTTCAATAAAGATGGTTATACGCATTTTAAGTTCTAATATAATTGACTGTATTTCACTCAGAAACTATTTACTGAGTACCTAGTAACAAGAAGTAAACTAATCTCCAAGGTCTATTCTCATGGTATTAGTTTTTAGCAGGGAGACATATAGTAAGCAACTAAATAAATAAAAATAATTAAAAGCTAAGATACATGCTGAGAGGAAAAAGAAAAATCACACAGGATGGTTTTATAGAAAATAATGGAGGATTTACTTTGATGGTATGCCAGGGAAAGCGGCACTGAAGCTCAATTCTCAGTGAAAACAGCGAGGGAGACAGCATTTCAGGTAGTGAGAACAGCAAGCGCCAGGCCTACGAAGGGTGCAGGCAGTGGGGAAGAGCAGAGGATGCTGGCAGGAGGAAGCTGGCTATCACAAGAACATGCTGTTTGTCAGAGAAATGCCAGAGGAAGACAGTTTATGCCCTGCCTCACCTAGGTAAAACTGCCTCTCTATTTCTCTTCCAATTTTAAATTAAAATAGAGTTTAACCGGCATGAACCATAAAATAGACTTTGACTACTGTCAAGTCATATGGAATATAATATTACCAATAAGTATTCATCATAGATTTTCAAACGGAAACAGTGATTTGGCACTGACAGTTAAGCAGGTCTGAACATCTCTGCGTACTAGTGAACCCTAAGAGACCAATATTGCTTGTTAATCATTAAAAGAATGGTACAATTAAGAGTGTATTCAACAAAATTCCAGTGTAGGGGTATTTTAACTTCCAAAATGAAACTTAGAGAAATATAATAAATCAGTAAAACTAGTGTTTTTATGATTATAATACAGATTCTAAAAAATGAAAATGTTTCATTTTTAAAAACGAGCAAGGAGAAAACAATGATATTTTAGTATTCGATATCCATGCATCACATCTTACGGAATAACTTAAAACAAGAGCAAGGCTGAATTTCCTTTCCCTCACCGTTACAACCTAGCCCAGACCTATCAGAGCTGTTATTAGGTACACATTCAGCAATCCATTCAATCTACAAATCTATGTGTGTGCCAACGAGAAGCCTGGTAATGCAGTAGTGAATAACAAATGTAAGATCCCTGATCTCTAGGAGCTTAGTGACAGAGGCCTCATACGAACACCCAGAAATTTAAGATACTCATAAGCACATTGAAGAAAATTAATGAAGACTAATGAGGATTCACAGAGGATGAATTCACTTTGACTTCAAATGCTATACTCCATATCATTCTACTTTTCCAGATTTAACTTCTTAATAACCAATTTGTAGATTCTATCCTACACTTCAGAAATTCTGAAAAGTTTCCACTACCTTTATAATCACAACAATGGGCAAAGTAAAAGTTAAGGCCCTCTACACCCTGGCCATAACTTACATAACCTAGGTCTCTATGAACATGGTACATCCGGAGAGTCTCTCTTTCATGAATATACCATGTTCATTCTTACCACACATGTTAAGTACTTCACTTAGAATGTTCTCCCTTCTTTGAAATCATTGCTCAAATACTGCATCTCCTTCAGAAGTCAATTCTAATCTCTACACCTCCGGTATCTATTGAAGCAACCCCCTGAAACAAAAATGATCAGGTTTGTGTCACACCATTTATTTTATGCATGCATCTGTTGTTTATATACTCTAATTTCCAATGGCTAGGACCTAGTTTAAAATTAGGCATTTAATAAAGGTCTGTTGACAGTGATAAAGAATAGTGCACTTTCCTAACCAGCCAATACATTATAAATACTCTAAAACTAAATTTCCCAAAATTAGAGATTTGGAATCCAGAAAGTCTAAGAGCCCTCCTAGATGTGCGTCACAAGTTAATAGCTCTTTTACGATGACTGCTTTACGCTACTTACAGTCTTAGGAAGAAAAAATGAAAAAGAAACATTTGACATCCGTCTATTATATGTCAAAGGAACTATGTTGATGACTCGAAAGGCTGTAATGAGTAAATCATACATCATGTTAGTAACACCAATTTCACATGTAAAAGTAGAATCTAGATCTTAATCATCAATGATATTTATACTCAGCGTTCTAGTATGTGCTATAATAAGAAAGACATAAACCTGATAAACTCTATATTTAAGAGTCTTGATGGAGAAGGTCTCAACATGTACTCCAAAACACACATAAGGTATATTATTTTTTAAAAAGGAACACAGATTGTAGCTGCTATGTAATGTAAAGAGGGATAAGAACACTGAACAGGAATAATGTGAAAAAGTATGACTGTGAAAATACCTGGAAAAAAATGGAGGCATGTCTGAAAGGACTAAAACCATAAAAAGTAAAAAAGACAG
>NW_006204918.1:1628983-1638025 GCF_000334495.1 Tupaia belangeri chinensis
GAATGGTTCAAGTAACACAACAGTGTAAACACAGACTTCTTGGCATGAAATCTATATTATCTGTTCAAGTAATAGAATATAAGCTCCATGTTAGAAAATAGAGAGGGAAAAGCCTAATGCAATGGAAAGATAAACAGGACTTAGACTTTATTCTGCAAATTGAACAACTGTACCTGTTTTTTTTTAAAGAAGTGGATTATGTAAAATACTGTTTAAGAAAGCTGAATTTGACAACAATGTATATTATATTGGAGCAGGAGAAAATAAACGTTGCAATCCATTTAGAATGTTACTATAATGACCTAGTTGGGAAAACCTATGAAGATATTCAAATATTATATAAGTGAGGATGTGACCTATTTCATATATACGTCTCTAGAATCTAGATGCCCAAAGCACCCAGCAGACTTTCCTAGACAATCTACTTAGAAATATCTCTGGCTGCATAATAAAAAAATTTCCACAGGAGCCAAGGCAAGTTAGATTTTCTCTATTCAAATATAAAATGTAGGAAAAATTTAATACTGACAGGTAAATGGGGGCTTTCTTCTGAGGGGTGTAATTTGGTAGCAGGACTAATCCTGCTAAACGCATCTGCGTGTCATTAGAAATAATCCAATGAAGGCCAATCTGTGGCATGGTGGTTGGATCCCACATGGCTAACTGCACAATTAGAGTGCCAGTCCCCATGGCTTGAGAACCATTCCAGGCGCATGTGCGTACATTCCTAAATCTTGAGAGGAACATGGAGGAGGAAGGAGTGCAGTATGGCAAGCCCCAGGGGTGCTTCTCTGTCTCTCTCTCTCTCCCCTCAGCATGAGCCTGTGCCTTATAGTAAATTACGTAATAATGATTCTTTTTTTTTTTTTTTTCTTAGAGTTTCCCTCTAGGGCGCATATGCTCTGCTCGCATGAGAGGCAGAGAAAGCGCATAATTACCCTATGGGGGGGATGACCAAACTTTAATCCCTTCTCCTCCATTCTTCTCTCAGAATTTTGGACACAAATGCACACATGCCCAGCAAAGAGTTTTAAGCCGCCAGGTCAGGGACTCAAACCATAATACATGGGAGTCTAGCGACACAACCATTACACCATCTGCTGGTCCCAATAATAATTCTTAAAGGACACCGAGCACATGTGTAAATGCCGACAGGCTAGAGGACTGGAGGAAGGTGACTGTGGCATGATAGAGCATGTGGAGGCTGTTCCTCTCTCTCTCTCTGTACAAGCATGCAGTCTATCATGAATAAAGAATAATAATTCAATGAGCCTGAGAAATATGTACTTTAATGTTAATGACATGTATTCAGAATACAAAAGTCATTAGAACAAATGTGCACCAATAACAGAGATCCATTTTCTATCCTTACCCTCTTATTCCTTATGCACCCCCACATTCCAACTTCATGTTTTTTTGTAGAGGATGTTAACAGATAGAGAAATTCTGTGGGTTCTTACATATGTTTATGTCAGCTTGGAATGAAGAGCATAGTAAGTTATTAGTAGCATGGAGCAAAGAGCAAAGTAAGACACTGGTGTTCACTGACCCACTTCAGACTTCACTGCCATCTGAAATTGGAAAATGAAACCCATAAATGCTTAAGTACTTACTCAAAAACTGTATTTCCAACACTGTTAACTTAAAAGATATTTTGTTTTTGTAGTTCATAGGAATAAGATTAACAGAAGCACAGCTTTATCAATTTGGAGAACACTGTAAAATGCTCTAACATATTCACGTGCAGCCTGAAGAGGGCAGTCAAGCTGCATTGGCAGGTCAGGGAGGCTGAAGCAATATCTGCAGGGCACTGTTCTGTTCAAGCTGTTGTATTAAATCTTCTCCACTTTTTATTACCAGAACAAGAAAAAAAAAACACTTAATCTAAATGCTATAATTTTTTATATTATAATCCTTTTTAAAAGGTTATGTAAAACTAAAAAGGATTATTAACTCATCTAGAGTCCCATATATTTTATATATTTTCCATATGAACATAATTTTCATCTTCAATGCTCTTGAGAAGAGATGTTTTAAACAGTATGGCTTCTCTTCTTAAAGATAATCAAACTTCTGTAAGGTGATGGATCCATACCAAAGTCCGAATATGTGCTTTTTATATAGCATATAAATGGGGTTGTCAAAAAGTTTATGGAAGATGCTATTATGGAAAAACTATGCATATTTCAAACTGCTTTTGTATCTTAATAAACTCATCCTTTAATTCCATTTTTACACAAACTTTCTGAAGCCCCCTCATATTTATGATGATGAAACACACACATATACACAAATATGTATTATGCAGTTATCCCAAAATATGCCTTCATAAATCCCCAAAATAATGAATTTCTCTAGATAGCAACATACACACAGACCTGAGAGGAGCAGACTTCCCTATTACTTAACATTCCGGCACCTGAGTGGGGAAAGGGCCAGTGAACAGAGAACAGCACCCTGAACCAAGAGTTCAGCGCAGCTGCTCCTCTGGCTGTGCTGTTAAGTCCCCAGGACCCGGTTCACACACTGACACAGGAAACTGACTCAGTGCGTCGGGGGAGCTGTGGAATCCAGTTCTCCACCTTACTGTAACCGACTGGTGGGTTACTAGTTAGTAAGATGATAATAACTCACTAGTTGGTAAGATAAATGAAAGAGGTTGTGTCTATTAGAGCTCTATACTTTTCGTGTATCTGTTGGGTTTTTTATTTTTCCCCTCTATCAAACCTAAGGAGATTTTTTTTTTTTTTGAGGGGGAGAAATAACTAATACATAAAATAAGTGGGGGCCAGCATGTGGCATGGTAGTTAAGGAGCAGGACTCCCAAATGGCCGACCATAGTTCAAGTCCCAGACCTGACAACTTGCTTTCTCAATACCCCTGCCACCCTCACCTCCCACCTCCATCTCCCTTTGGACAAATTTAAAAAATAAATAATAATGACCAGCAGATGGCATGGGGTTATGTCACTGGACTCCCACATGGCTGGCCACGGTTTGAGTCCCAGATCTGGTGGCTTTAAACTCATGCCAGGCATGTATAAATGCATGCTCAAGATCCCAGGTGGAGAAGGGACTGCATCATGGCCATCCCGTAAGTGAGTGATTTCTCACTTTTTATCTCTCTGGCAAGTGCAGGTGCCCTATAGCAAAAATCTCTCCAAAAAAGAAAAAAAGAAGAAGAATGAGTAAATCTAAATAATTCTTTATTAAAATAAAATAATTGATTCAAATACACATCTTAAACTAAAAATTTATATGAAGGTAAAACATACAAAGTGTATACCTGCCCATGCTTAGCATGCAGGTGATGATAGTCTAAAGAGTTCTAGTTCCTGCTAAAAGAAATTAAAAAGCTGAATAACAGCAACATAAAAATGCTCAAATATGGCATGCCAAAATGAATGGCATACAATAAATACAGTAAAGGAGCAGACTGATTAAGCCATTGTTCAGTTAACAGGTTTTCTCACCTACTATATACACATACCATATGTGTATTTGACAAATATTTGTATAATTAATGATAAAGAATTAAAAAGTGAATTAATAAACCAATGAATTAATTCAATGTTTGGAAGGGGTAATACATAGGCTCTTGCCTCAATAAACCTCAGTCCATTACAGAATCAAATGTAATCTTTTCTTTTTAAAGAATTACTTATTCAATTTTATTTAATATACTTTTTTTAAAAATTGCTATACGGCAACATGTGCTCACCAGACAGATACTTAGAGAGAAAGAGAGAGAGAAGAAAGGAAAATGAGAAATTAAGCCACCTGGTCCTGGACTGGAACCATGGTCTGCCTTCTGGGAGTCCAGCGCCCCAACCACCACACCAACTTCTAGCCCCAAAACCTATCATCTTAAATAATTTTTTTTAAAAAAGGAACAAGTCTAAAACAACATAAATCTTGATAACATGTCTAGAACTTATAATGATAATCAAGAAATCTGTTGAATAAATGAATTCATTTATTAAAAATCTGACAAGCCATGATTTTTAAAGCTGAGGTGTGCCCTGGCATCATCAGGAAAGCTGTGCTCTAAACCCATCTCCTAGACTCCCAAAATATTCAGACAAGGTAGGACGACTGTGTCTTCTCTCTATCTCTGGCTGTCTGTCTCTCTCGTTCTTTAAATTTAAAAAGTTGTGTTTTCTTCTTTGTTTTTTTTCTTTTTTTTTTTCTTTTTTTTTTTTTTTTTTTAAATTTTTCAAGCTCCTCTCAGCCTGGGCCTTTTCTTTCACTTATTAATTTCAGAAGAGATTTTAAAGCTGAGGTCTGTCCTGGCGTTTTTCATTTCTCACTCTTTTGTAGTAATATTTTGCTAGTTGTTTTCCTTTTTGCTTATATTTTGTAACCCTACTTTCTTACTCTAAGCTTCATTCTCCACACACTTAATGTCTAGGTGCACAGTAGCCAAGCATCTGAACACTTTTGGAGTCATTGAAATCCTCGACGCTTACTGGACATCCTGCTTTAATGAAGAAATTTCTTTTTATAAATCTGAACTCCTTATCTTAGTGTTGATACCACATTGCTAAGCGTTGTAGAGGACAGACTTTTGTCACGGAATGATCAGAAACAACCGCACAGGCACAAGAAACATGAGAAATCAAGAAAATCTCTCTCCCTTAGGGGAAAAGAATAATCCCTCATCATCCACAAACAGTACAGTAGAATTAATGCAAATGTCTGATAGAGACTTCAGAATATTCAAAGTGACAAATAAAGGAGATGCAAGAGCTGAAAGATAATGAACTCCAGAAGATGAAGGAGAAAACAGAGGAGTGCCAGGTGTTGAAGTTCTTCCATGATCTGAAAGAGGAAATACACACCATAAAAAGAATCAAATGGAGCTACTGGAGATGAAGGTTGCCATTCAGGAAATCAAAACTGCCCTCAAAAGTATTAAAAACAGATTAGTCCATGCAGAAAATCAAATCTTGGATACTGAAGGGAAAACCTCTGATCTAGGAAAAACAACCAAAAAAACTGAGAAAATAACCAAAAAAATGAGAATGCTATGCGAGAAATACTAGACAGCATTAAGCGCCCAAACATCTGGATAATCAGTATCCCAGAAGGTGAGGAGACTAATAAAGCCATTGATAATCTATTCCATAAAATCCTGGAAGAAAACTTTCCAAACCTAGAGAGGCATTCAAATATTCAGACCCAAGAAATACAAAGGACCCCACATAGAATCAACCTAAGAAGATCTTCTCCAAGGCACATCATAGCCAGACTGCTGAGAGCTACAGACAAAGACATTAAAATTGGCAAGAGAGAAAGGTTAGGTTACTTGTAAAGGTTATCCCATCAGGCTAACCTCTAATCTTTCATCAGAAACAATGCAAGCAAGGAAAGAATGGGCACATATAATCAAAGTGTTAAGTGAAAAACAGTTTCAACCAAGAATACTATACCCGGCAAGATTATCTTCTTATGGAAAGAAAGAATAAAAACATTCTAAGATAAACAAGACCTGAAAGAATTTGCTAGTAGCAGACCCACTCTACAAAAAGTTCTGAAAGGAGTGCTCTGCTAGGCCAGGAAAACTAAAGATACATATAGAAATAAGAGAACAAAAGGCAATCAAGAAAATGACCAATTTAATGCTAGGGACAAGAAATATCAATAACAATGCTGAATGTTACCTTCCAGGATTTAAATGGAAAAGAGTGAACCACAGCAACACTGCATATTCAACAAAAGAGAGTTTGAACCTAAGGCTGAACTGGCAAAATAGAATTTTATGACTTTTGAGTAAAACATTACTGATTTTTTTTTTACTATGCTTTGTTTTCCTAATTTAAGCATTTTACTTACTTTTGTGTTGTCGATAGGTTCAGCAATATGTTAAAATATTTCTGTTTGTTTCTTTAAATGGAAATAATCTTTTCTTCATTTCTGACCTCTCTGGAACTGGAAAATATTTGGGAATATTCTTATTTTGTGGCAAAGGGTTCTTTGCATAAGTTCAATAATGCTTGTTGAACTGATTCAGAAATAGGAAATACTCATTATTAGACAGGGATTTGACTGGAATGTCATATCTGAAGATTAATCAGAAAACTATGGAACTAAGGTGGATGTCAAGTAATCTAACAGAAGCTCTTAGAAAGATGACCTGGCTCCATAAATAGTTCTGCTTGGCAGAGAGGATTAGAGAAGCTATATGAAAGAATTTATAACATAAAATAACCTGGACTTTTCCAGCCTAGCACTGTAATCAGTAGAGATTGCAAAAGAACAACCTCACCAGAGGATTATCTTGAGAAAGACTCTGAAGGAAGAAAAAGAGACTGATATTGGCCTCCAGATGGTACATCATAGAATACTTGGGCAGGGGTGAATGAAGAAGGTTTATGTGTGACTAGCGTGCTGGGCATTTGCTTTTCAACAATTTAAGTAGCTGACATGTAAATATTTTCTTAAAAATATTTAAAACCATACTGTTTCTGTTGTTAAAGAGTCATAAAACTATACAAAATTTTAAGAAATATTTTGAACATTATCTTTAAATTGTAGTATTTTGAAATTTTGGAAGTTGTTTAACTGTCAAGAACTATGGGTTAAAAGCTAAATTTTTTCTTTTTTTTTTTTTTGGAGAGGGTTTTGCTACAGGGCGTGTGCGCTCACCAGACAGACAGAGAGAGCCAGAGAGACAGAAAGCGAGAAATCACCCCCCAGAGGGGATGGCCACACCGCAATCCGTTCTCCTCCATTCTCCTCTCGGGATCGTGGGCACGAACACACACACGCCCGGCCTGAGTTTAAGCCACCGGGTCCAGGAATCGAACCGCGGTCCACTACGTGGGAGTCCAGCGACATAGTCATTATGCTAGCTGCTGATCCCTAAGCTAAAATTTTTTGATATGTAAAGTAAATGTGGGAAAATGTAAAAATAAATAAATATATAAATCTGACAAGTCAAAATTAACATTAACTAAAAAAAAGGTATTAACTCACACCTTAAATCCTGCAGGATCTATGCTTTGGCTGCTCATGGTAAAGAACAGAGTATATGCAGACTTTAAAGAACTTTGTTGTAATGAATCGAAAAGGGAGACACAGGTAACAGAAACTGGGTCCCAAGAGATGGAGAGTAGGTGTTTTCTACTCAACCTAAAAGTATTATCATTGCCCCTATTTAATGAACTTCACTGTGTGCCAGGATGCTTTTTATGTCTTAAAAACACATTTCATTTCATCTTCGTTTTTTAGGCTTTTCTCAGTAAACGTATTTCACTTTTTAACAGATTTAATTTTGTTAGAGCAGTTAGGTTCACAGCAAAATCGAGTGGAAGGTGCAGAGAGTTATATATTATTTCTCAATAATCCTTGGACTACTAATTAAGCAGTAACAATTTGATTATATGTGTGTGAATGAATAAATTAATTAATAGATTTATCTTGGGATGCTATAAAATTCAACTACAAGAAACTTCTTTATTTGGTATTGTTCTACACATCTGTAATTTTATTAAGGGACTACTCAACCACAGTAAGAGTATCTTATGCCAGATGATGAAGGGATATCCTTGAAGTCTTCCTTCTCCTTATTTTATTGAGGTATCACTGACATTAAAAAAGTAGACTATTAATGCATAAAATATGTATACTGTGGTGAGTTTAGGCAAATGTAAACACTCAAGTTACCATTACCTCAACCAAGGAAATGAACATTTCCATCACTTCCAAAAGTTTCCCTGAGTTCCTTTGTTGTTTTTCGCTTTTGTTTGTTTTTTGGCAAGGACAATGACTGGTACTAGTTTTCT
This sequence comes from Tupaia belangeri chinensis, assembly GCF_000334495.1. Taxonomy (NCBI): domain Eukaryota; kingdom Metazoa; phylum Chordata; class Mammalia; order Scandentia; family Tupaiidae; genus Tupaia; species Tupaia belangeri. The sequence continues at coordinate 1,636,770 of NW_006204918.1, forward strand.
CTCTATTTCTTATGTGAAATCTGAAGCATGCAAGTTAAGTTTCTTGCCTATGGTCCAAAGCAAGTAATTCGAGGAGCCATCAGGATCCAAACTCAGATAGGAACAGACAGTTTCCAACTACACCTAGGGCCTTAGATAAAGTACAAACTCGGTTTACTGAGGTCAAAAGTCAGCATGGTGATTACAGTATCTGGATCCCACAGACTGATTGTGTGATCCAAGTACCATACAAGTGGCTTGTGGCATGGCCATCTTCTCTGAGGGTGCTCTTACACTCCTGCCCTAACCCTACCCCCCGCACCCTCCTCCTGCCAGTAAGTAAAATGTAGCAAATTAAAAAAAAAAAAATCAATTAATCATCTGGAATTTTTTTTTTAAATAAAAATTTCATTCAACATATATCATGTAAAATTATTTGCTCCTGTCTAAGGAGAGGCTCAGGCAATCATTTTATCCAACTTTCCAAGTATCGTTAGGCACACAGAAGTATCAGGATAACTGTATAAAACAGTGCTGGAAAAACAAATGGGAAGGCTTCTTTGATGAAGTAATTCACCTGCGCATGCAGTGGGTTTTATTCCCCAAAGTTAAATGTGTCAGTCTAGGTACAAAAGAAAAACAATGTATAGAAGTCTGATAATTTAGTATGAAATAGCACAAATATAAAACTTTAACACTTTTAACATGACTTCCAATCAATGTTAATAATGTTCTTATTATTAACTTTTTACCCAAACAGAAAGAACTAGATGACATTAGATTTCGGAAAAGTTAGACTGTACTGGATTTGTGCTTCATAATATATAAACTTAGAAAAAAAAATCACATATATTGTTGCTTATTTCCCCCATTTTAGAATAACATTAATAATTCCTATCTTGATGAATTCTCAATAATTATTAATAATTATAAATATATTATTAACATACTAGTTTTTATTAATAATTCCTCTCTCAAGGAATTAGGCCAATCGAAGTCTTTAGTAAATGACAGAATTAGCATATCTTGGTGTGTCCAGTGTCAGCAGCTTTAATATCCATTGGAAATCTGCAGTTTCAGGGCCAGGTGGTGGCAAGTGGTTAAGACGGCTGGATCCCACATGGCTGACTATATGGTTTTGGGACGAGACCTGGTGATTTGAAAAATACTCCAAGCTGTATTTGTGCCCGAAATCCCAAGGGGAGAAACGAAGAACATGAATTGCAGTATAGCCATCCCTATGGAGGTGATTTCTCTCTCTCTCTCTCTCTCTCTCT
>NW_006204918.1:1638052-1640097 GCF_000334495.1 Tupaia belangeri chinensis
TTTCCCTTTCTCTCCGTCTCTCCTCTGTGAAGTGCCTCACAGCAAAACTAACCAATAAAAAGAAAGACAATTTTCATTTTCAAATCAGATCTCCAGATATGACCTCCTCACTCTCTACACCAGATCAAAAAGTCTCCTGTAATTTCCCTCAATAAACTAGGCTTATTCCTGCAGAAGGTTTTTGTATGTGTGCACACTTTCTTCTTACTCCAACTTTCTATAGTTACAGAGCATATGTGACATAAATACAAATCAGCATGTCTCATAAATTCAGAGTCACCATAGATATCCTTTTTTAGCACTAGAGTCCATGCACTAGGAGGGATAGGGAGAGTGCACGGTCAAGAACGCACACTTGCACATGCAATGCATTCCTCCCCCTCGAATAGGGCCTGGTCATACTAAAATCTTTTTGTCTGCAGTTCTCTATCTCAGCAAGATTAAGATTCTGGACACAGGCTCCAGGTGTTTTCTGTTGTTGTTACTGTTTTTTCCCAATCCAACAGGGCAAAATCTCAAACTGAGGTTGGCCACGTGGTATCCCATTTCCTCTGTATAGTGTCTAAGCACTGCACTATGTGGCCAGTCCCATCCTGAAGATCCTAACACTTTAATTATCACTGTCCAAGTTACCACATAAAAACCAGAGTTTTTCTCATAAGTTTCTGTGCTTTTCCTCCATGGCATTTATGAAGTTATAAACCTAACTGCATAATGTGAACACTGTACAGCACTTCAATTATTCTCTGAGATCAATGAGAGCTGTAGCCCAGTCAGTTTGTGCACCATTATCTCCATAGTATCCCTCATAATACCTAACGAGAGCGACATTCCATAAATGTCAGCACCACTATGATAGTTTTTAATTATAGTGGAATTTAATTCCATAGTAAAAAACCACAAGTATATAAAATAGTTTCTTTTGGCTCCAGCACTACTATTTAAGATTTTTAAGGGGGTTTGAAAACTCACCTATTCTACAGATCTGAAAAATTAGGATTTAAATACAAACTAAAATAAGGTATAAAACGTGTAGCCAAGGGCTCTAGGAAAGATTCAAAATTATTACAAAGTTCTGTGTTGGGAGTTACAAGTAGCACTCACAGGTTTGGTGATTCACTAAAAAGACCCACAGGAATCTGCATTTAATTAAGATTTATTACAGCAAAAGGATACAAACCAAAATTAGAAAAAAAAGAAAATGTGCCTGCAGCAGTCTGAAGGGATCTAGATGCAAGCTCCCATACATCAGCCCAGAGCCAACCTAAGAGGCCTTTTGAAGGACAGCGATCTCAGGCCTGCTACAATCAGTATCTGCTGAGAAATAAAAGGGAGCATGCTGTCATCTTACTGTGCTTTACTGAAAAGACAGCGAGAAATACACCTGAAGTCATTTTACATGAACAAGTATTAGATCATATTAAGTTCTATCTAGAGGACCAAGATTCTCATGCATCAAAGAGAAATTATTTAGGACTAAGTTCTGAGACCATGAAAAATAGTAAATTGAGGCCTCAGAAGACAGCTTCATGGCTCCTGAGAACTAGTGATTCCAGGGAAAAAAGAAATGAAGATTTTCTACTGATAATTCAGCCTCCAGCCCACAAATCCAATGGAGAGGCAAGGGAGCAGGCCTCAAAAGACAGCTTCATGGCTCCTGAGAACTAGTGATTCCAGGGAAAAAAGAAATGAAGATTTTCTACTGATAATTCAGCCTCCAGCAGACAAATACAGTGGTAGGAGCTCCCTCAAGCCTTCTCTCTGCCTCTGTCTCTGTCTTCTCATATTTGTGTAATTTTTTCCTTTTAAAAAATGTTTAAGGGAGAGTATTTTCTCGGCTTTCAGCCCCTCCTTTCCCTTTATCTTGTTAATAATCCTCTCTCCCCCTCCCATCCAGGAGAGACAAAGGGGCAGGCCTTCAGAAGAAGATACTTTCATGGCTCCTATGAACTAGTGATTTCATGCGGCGTACAAGTGCACTGTGCGGTTTTCTATTTTTTTTTTTTTTTTGGGGGGTTTTTTTTTTCGGGGGTTTGCGTTTCCCG